>NC_044038.1:226665131-226752631 GCF_901765095.1 Microcaecilia unicolor | reverse complement strand
CTCTTCCTATTTAAATAATAGCAAAAATAGAAAATATTGATTATAAAAGTCATGTGGAGGGGCATAATCGATATGGACGCTCAAGTTTTGCTGAGGACATCCTCACAAAATGTGAGGGCGTCCATCTTTTGTTTCGATAATATGGTCGGGGACGCTCGAATCTTGACATTTAGGTCATCCCTAGAGATGGTCGTCCCTAGACTTGGTCGTTTCTGATTTTCGGCGATAATGGAAACTAAGGACGCCCATCTCAGAAACAACCAAATCCAAGCCCTTTGGTTGTGGGAGGATTCAGCATTCGTAGTGCACTGGTCCCCCTGCTTGAGATCAGTTTGCACTTACTGTCTCCAGTGTATGCAAGTTGATCTCATGTATAGTCATTCTCATATCATTAGAACCTTATTAGCTGTGACATCAACAAGACAGATAGAAGCCCTGCGATAATTGCAGATATTATTTATTTTCATTCGCTGGAGCAGGGAAAGAAAACAGCTCAACTCAGCAATTAGTAACACTCACAAGAAATCATTTTTAAACAAATGTTAAACACCAGCTTTCAAAAAGAAATTTGATCATCTACAAGCAACGTTCTGATGCCTCTGAAGGAGACCCAGAGCTGAACGTCAAAAGTAAGAACTTGCCAAAAATTTTGGAAATTCTGGTTTGCTGCAAAAACAATCTGCTTTTGAAAATGAAGGTCCACATTGCCCATAGTTCATGAAAGCAATTCGTTCTTTCATGAGTAAAATTTGATGCCTTCACCAGCCAGGTCTAACACAATTCTGTTTCCGAAAAGTATCTGCTATACTCACTTATACCAGGAAACGATGCAGAGCCCAGCTCGGTGCAGAAGGCTAGAAGCACCGACAGGAAGACGATTGAACCGATGGTCTTCATTGTGTCTCTAGAGTCTGATCCTCGTACTGCTCGAAGCCCACATTTAAACACTGACATGGGTGGAGCCAGGGATGAGCTGACAGGCACTTCTATTTAATAATTTTATCTTCTGGTGTCTCTGCCCATCATTAACGAAGGAGCCACTTCTGACACCTTCCCTGTCATGCTATTTCTGCACACATTCTGGAGTCATTTAAGGATTAAGGTAGAATTAAACAAACACAATTCCTGAGTACCTGTGTTTCCAAATGAGGATATCTGTCTGTTAAGTGAGAGACTTGTGTCACTGGAGCTCAACACACAGAAGCTGCTTAAATTCTGCTGAGAGAGCAGCACATTTGTTCTTATTTCAGGGACTAGAAAATTTGCATAATCTGGCTACTACCTATATATACTATATAAACCACTTTGATTGTAACTACAGAAAAGTAGTATATCAAGTCCCTTTCCCCAAAGAGCTTAACTATGTATTGAGTGAAAAAATATCTTCCCCAATTTGTTTTAAAAGTATTTCCATGCACCTTCCCTGAGTGTCCCCTAGTCTTTGGAAAAATTCGAATCACCTCTACTCGTTCTACACCGCTCAGGATTTTGTAGACCTCAATCCTATCTCCCCTCAGCTGTCTCTTTTCCAAGCTGAAGAGCCCTAAACCTTTTAGCATTTCCTTATATGAGAAGAGGTCCATCCCCTTTATCATTTTGTCCACTCTTCTTTCTAATTCCACTATATCTTTTTTGAGGTACAGTGACCAGAACGGAACGCAATACTCTAGGTGAGGTTGCACCATGGAGCGATACAGAGGCATTATAGTATTTTCGGTCTTATTCACCATCTCTTTCCTAATTCTTCGTCATATTTACCAAGGAAAGTGAAATAATTCCTAGCATTCTGTTTGCTTTTTTGGCCAACACACGCTGAGAAGAAGGTTACAGTGTATTGTCTACAATGGCACCTAAATCTTTTTCTTGAGTGCTGACCCCCAAGGTGGACCCTAGCATTGGGTAACTATGGTTTGGATTATTCTTTCCAATGTGCATCACTTTGCATTTGTCGACATTAACTTTCATTTGCCATTTGGACGTCTCCCAGTTTCCTAAGGTCTTCCTGCAATTTTTCACAATCCGCATGTGTTTTGACAACTCTGAATAGTTTTGTACCATCAGCAAATGTATTCACCTCACTTGTCATTCCATTTTCCAGATCTTGTATAAATATGTTAAATAGCTCCAGTCCCAGTACAGATCCCTGTGGCACTCCACTATTCACCCACCTCCGTTGAGAGAAATGGCCATTTAACCCTACCCTCCTTTTTTTGTCCAATACCAATTCCTAATCCATTGCCTCCTATCCCATTTACTTGTAAGTACCGTTCATGTGCATGCTATCAGGAAAGGAGTGCCCCGTTATTTCAGAAATAGGGCACCCTTTTTCCGAAGAGTGTGTATTCAATGATTTTGCTACTGAGACAAAAAAAAATGACCAAAGAAAATGATTGAAACAAACATTCTCAGAAATGACACAGGGAACGACAGAAAATTAAATCTTCTGACGGCCCATCCATATTACTTTTTGCTTTGGCCAACCGATTAATCAGATGCTGCTTTCAACATTCCATTCTGACTAATGAGATTCATATTTGAGCCACAGCTGACCATCATTGCTTTCCACTTTTCTCTCATATCTTCACTTATGGACCCAAGGTCAGTCCAAGTGCAGTGACAGCCTTCTGATCAATGGGCATGGATTACAGTTCTCACTGTGATCAGGCTAGATCAATCTGTCTATCCATCTGAGGTGCCATAAAATCTCCCAACATGCACTGATCAGATCCAAATTTGGGGGGAAAGGTGAAGGAGAAACCTAGCATCTATCCTATGTAACTGACTTCGATCTAATAAAAGTGATGTCATTGTCAACAGGGCCCATGCATAAAGCATTAGAAATGCCAAGGTTTTCACTCCTTTCTATTTCTTAATATTAATCAGAAATCACAACTAATACATTAAACAGAAGCCAAACAGACTTTTATTTCATTAATTCATTCGGTGTATATTTTGTTTTCTTTTTCCCTTTTCTAGGACAGATTTAAGGCCAACCTGTAGAAACTGGCAATTCTTTCTGTTCCAGGCTTCTGCATCTCAGAGAGGGATGAAGTTTTGGGTTTTTTAAAGGGCTGCAGGAAGCAGGGCTTTTTTTTCCTGGGGGTACTATCTCGACGGTACTGAGTACTGGCACCTATCCCATCACCTACAACAAGTAACTCATAGTTTCCAAGTACTAATGAAAAAGACCATCCCAAATATCTACATAAAGAGTCCTCCCCCCCCCCCCCCCATGGGAAAAGCAGTGTCTTCATCCATTCCCCACAGCCCCATAGGGGAACATAGAGCAGAAGCGTAGCCAGGTTGTGACGCCATGGGGAGGGGAGAGGCACACGCATGCACTGTGTAGGTGTGATGGACTGCCTGAAAAATAGGTGCCATTGCTGTCCAAAGTCTGTTTGGGGGAGCGATCGCTCCCCTGGCACCCCACCTAGCTACGCCTCTGATATGGAGGTCCTACTGCGGGCACAGTCCGGCTTCGTGGAGCTTCCATTTGTTTGCACCTGTTCTATTTCTAATTCATGGTCATTTGTTTTGTATTTGATGAGGTTTCATACATGTTCTGCACATGTGACTAAGGTGTGGTATTTTCTGAGCTATGAGTTCTATTTAGAGCTTTGAAGCTGTCCAACTTGTCTTATTTTCGCAACAGGAGCTCCAGGGACTGCTGTATTGCAGTGTTGCTTTTATATGGACTCTGTTGCTGATTGCATGAGGCGTGGCCACTAAGGTGGCAGGTGTTTTGGGTCACTCTGGGGTCCTTTTACAAAGGCGCGCTGAAAATTGGTGTGCGGTAGTTTGGGGGATTTTGGCATATGCAGAATCATTTTTCAGGGCGCCTGTAAAAAAGGCCTTTTCCCCCTGAAAATGGATGTACTACTACTACTACTACTTATCATTTCTAAAGCGCTACTAGACGTACGCAGCGCTGTACACTTGAACATGAAGAGACAGTCCCTGCTCAACAGAGCTTACAATCTAATTAGGACAGACAAACAGGAGAAATGAGGGATAAGGACAAAGAGTAGCAAGATTCCAGAATCCCAAAGACTACTTTGGGATTCCGAAATCTTGCTACTCTTTGGGATTCCACACAGAATCTTGCTACTGTGGGATTCTGGAATCTTGCTACTCTTTGGGGTTCTGCACGGAATCTTGCTACTCTTTGTCCTTATCCCTTATTTGTCCTGTTTGTATGTCCTAATTAGATTGTAAGCTCTGATGAGCAGGGACTGTCTCTTCATGTTCAAGTGTACAGCGCTGCGTACGTCTAGTAGCGCTTTAGAAATGATAAGTAGTAGTAGTAGTAGTACATCCATTTTCGGGGGGAAAAGGCCTTTTTTACAGGTGCCCTGAAAAATGATTCTGCATATGCCGAAACCCCCCAAACTACCGCACACCAATTTTCAGCGCGCCTTTGTAAAAGGCCTGCGATAAAAATGAAACCAGCACACGCCCAAAACCGGTCTGAGCCCTTAATGCCACCCATTTATCTAGCAGTAAAGACTCACGCACTACACGTGTGGTGACCAATCGGAGCGTGCCAAGTGCCGATTACTAATACTTATCATTTCTATAGCGCTACTAGACGTACGCAGCGCTGTACACTTGAACATGAAGAGACAGTCCCTGCTCGACAATCTAATTAGGACAGACAAACAGGACAAACAAGAGATAAGGGAATATGTGTGGGGAAAATCAAAATTGCCACGCGTCCATTTTGGTTCTCTGACCTTCCCGCCAGCCATAGACCTAGCAGTAAAGAATTTAGGTGGTAGTGACCTACACTCATCAGATGCCATTTGTGGCGCATCCGCAAATAAAAATTTTTTTTACAGATGCGGCCAAAAAGTGAAATTACCACAAGAGCCACGCGGTAGTTGTGTGGAAAGTCCATTTTGGCGCGAGTTGGGCGTGCATAGGCGCCTACGTGGCTTAGTAAAAGGGGTCCTCTGCACCTTAGAAACAGCTCTGCGTGTGAGTACCGGCACCTTTTTTTTTTAAACTAGAAAAAAAGCATTGGCAATAGGTGAGCAGGAAACTGTGGGGTCCTTTTACTAAGCAGTGCTGAAAAATGGCTTACGGTAGTGTAGGCGCGGGTTTTGGGCGCGCACAGAATCATTTTTCAGCGCACCTGTAAAAAAGGCCTCTTCCCTCCCCCCCCCCCCCAAAAAAAATGGACATGCGGCAAAATCAAAATTGCCATGTGTCCATTTTGGGTCTGTGGGTAATGACCTACGTATGTCAGATGCCACTTGGCGCACGTCCACTATGCGCACCAGAAAATGAAAAATATTTTTCAGATGCGCGCCAAAATTGAAATTACTACAAAGGCCACGCGGTAACCAGGTGGTAACTCCAATTTTGCGTGCATTGGGCACATGTAGGCACCAATGTAGCTTAGTAAAAGGAGCCCTGTAATGGCTTTGAAACACATGATTCCTGTGTCTTCACCAGCTCTGGCCAGTCTTCATTATAGTGCTTAATTGCTGAATATGAACTGACTTTTTATTTATTTCCATAATGTTTAAACAGCGATTCTTGTCATTACATACATAATCTCCTTTCCCCAAGCACACTCAGCCAAACAAAGAATAAACCTTGAATCCCTTTAACAAAGCTGCAGTAAGCATTAATGCATTGTGATGGAAAATATTAAAAATTGCTTTTCAGTCTTGCTTTAATTGATAATACATTTTTAAAAAATCGTCTGTCTTTGACCAAAAGTGATTTTCCTTGTATATCTCAAAGAACAGGCTGGAATGTAAGGAACATCTCAAAAACAATGTATGAGATAAGGCACACTCAAGAACAATGTATAAGATAAAGCACATCTCAGAAACAATGTATGAGATAAGACGCATCTCAAGAACAGGTTGAAATGTCTCTGAAGCCAGCTTGCGCAGGAGGGAGGCAGGGTATGCTTGAGGTTCAGGAGATAAGCCACCTGGCCAGTGGTTTGTTTACCTGAACTGAGAGCATATGACTGAAACCTCATGTACATTCCTGGATAAGTTTTAGCTTAATAAAAAGGGGGCTTTTTGCAACAGAGCCTTGGGGCTCATTCTGTGGATGGATGCATCGTGCAGAAAAGACTTGTTCCTGGTCATATGGAGACTTCGGGCTTTTCGCTGCAACGGGCCCCCCCAGCTGATGAGATAAGGGCCTGAATGATGTAATTCCTGACCAGTGATGATGTATGTATGTATATATATACAGTGGGGGAAATAAGTATTTGATCCCTTGCTGATTTTGTAAGTTTGCCCACTGACAAAGACATGAGCAGCCCATAATTGAAGGGTAGGTTATTGGTAACAGTGAGAGATAGCACATCACAAATTAAATCCGGAAAATCACATTGTGGAAAGTATATGAATTTATTTGCATTCTGCAGAGGGAAATAAGTATTTGATCCCCCACCAACCAGTAAGAGATCTGGCCCCTACAGACCAGGTAGATGCTCCAAATCAACTCGTTACCTGCATGACAGACAGCTGTCGGCAATGGTCACCTGTATGAAAGACACCTGTCCACAGACTCAGTGAATCAGTCAGACTCTAACCTCTACAAAATGGCCAAGAGCAAGGAGCTGTCTAAGGATGTCAGGGACAAGATCATACACCTGCACAAGGCTGGAATGGGCTACAAAACCATCAGTAAGACGCTGGGCGAGAAGGAGACAACTGTTGGTGCCATAGTAAGAAAATGGAAGAAGTACAAAATGACTGTCAATCGACAAAGATCTGGGGCTCCACGCAAAATCTCACCTCGTGGGGTATCCTTGATCATGAGGAAGGTTAGAAATCAGCCTACAACTACAAGGGGGGAACTTGTCAATGATCTCAAGGCAGCTGGGACCACTGTCACCACGAAAACCATTGGTAACACATTACGACATAACGGATTGCAATCCTGCAGTGCCCGCAAGGTCCCCCTGCTCCGGAAGGCACATGTGACGGCCCGTCTGAAGTTTGCCAGTGAACACCTGGATGATGCCGAGAGTGATTGGGAGAAGGTGCTGTGGTCAGATGAGACAAAAATTGAGCTCTTTGGCATGAACTCAACTTGCCGTGTTTGGAGGAAGAGAAATGCTGCCTATGACCCAAAGAACACCGTCCCCACTATCAAGCATGGAGGTGGAAATGTTATGTTTTGGGGGTGTTTCTCTGCTAAGGGCACAGGACTACTTCACCGCATCAATGGGAGAATGGATGGGGCCATGTACCGTACAATTCTGAGTGACAACCTCCTTCCCTCCGCCAGGGCCTTAAAAATGGGTCGTGGCTGGGTCTTCCAGCACGACAATGACCCAAAACATACAGCCAAGGCAACAAAGGAGTGGCTCAGGAAGAAGCACATTAGGGTCATGGAGTGGCCTAGCCAGTCACCAGACCTTAATCCCATTGAAAACTTATGGAGGGAGCTGAAGATGCGAGTTGCCAAGCGACAGCCCAGAACTCTTAATGATTTAGAGATGATCTGCAAAGAGGAGTGGATCAAAATTCCTCCTGACATGTGTGCAAACCTCATCATCAACTACAGAAGACGTCTGACCGCTGTGCTTGCCAACAAGGGTTTTGCCACCAAGTATTAGGTCTTGTTTGCCAGAGGGATTAAATACTTATTTCCCTCTGCAGAATGCAAATAAATTCATATACTTTCCACAATGTGATTTTCCGGATTTAATTTGTGATGTGCTATCTCTCACTGTTACCAATAACCTACCCTTCAATTATGGGCTGCTCATGTCTTTGTCAGTGGGCAAACTTACAAAATCAGCAAGGGATCAAATACTTATTTCCCCCACTGTATATAACTTTTCTATAGCCTTCCTTTAGTAATGTACTCGATTAGTGTGTGTATTTCTTAATCATCGTGATGCAGTAACAATAATGGCATATACACTCTCCAATTAAAGTGCAAATAAAGAGTTCCATTTACCCAATACGAATCTAAAAGAATCTGTAGTATTTTAGTCTTTGAGCAGTCTGTGGTGATCAAGTGAGCAGGCTGCAATACCAAAGCAATACAGTAGTTGGCGCTGCGAGCAGGGTTCGTAGAGGGGAATGGAATTTTTTAAGCAAAAAATTGGGAAAAATAAAGCGGAGAGTGTTATTGAGATCCCAGGATGGGATGCAGTACCATATGATATAATAGCCACTGAGTGGTCAAAATGTGCAGGTTTGTGTAAGGAGTGGGACTCCTGTTTAAAGGGGTTAGAACCCTTAGATGTGGTTAGATGTATGCAAAAAATTAAGATAGAACAATATTCTGTCAGAAGGCGTGGATGGATTCTGTTAACCGCTTATCGGAAAATCCATCAGAACCATGATGAACAGCATAGAAAAATTGCAGAATTAGAGTGCCAAATGTATGACTTGCATAGTCAAAATGTAATGCTTAATTGTCAAAATAAATTGTTAGCTGATAAGCTGGATACATATCAGACCATTGCTGAGCGTGCTGCAGTAAGGGTGGCACAGTATAAATACAAAAAGCGAAAAGGGAAAGTTAACAAAAAGAAGGTACGTTTATGTATTGCTAAAGCAGGGCTGTCTTTTGACCCTGATTCTTGGGATGGGGACAATTGGGGCACCTCAACCTCAGAGTCAAGTGAGGATCCCGAAGATTTCACGTCCCCTCCAAAAGTTAAAGGAGAAAAAAAAAGCGCACCCGATAGAACGGAGGCGCATGATACAAGATGCCCAGGGAGTGTATCAAAGAAAGGATCTAGTGGAAGATTACACCCAAAATGAAGTTGCTGATTTGATAGAGAGATTTCAGCAGAGATCGGGGGGAAGCTTTGCTTGCCTGGATTGTGCATATTTATGAGTTGGGGGCAGCTGATATTAAGTTGGATATAATGGACTGTAAGAAATTTATTACATTGAGTAAGGAACCCTATGTGCAGGCAGCTTTTCGGGATTTTCAGGGACATCCCCCAGTAGATGGGAGACCCTATAATAATAATACCACTATGTTAGAATTAGTAGTGGAAGGGTGTAATTGCAAGTATCCTACAGAAGCAGATTGGCCTGGGAATCAGCGTCCCTGGTATTGTGTGCAAAGAATAAAGGAGGAAGGGATGAAAACAGCAATTTTTGTAGGGCAGGCAGATACTTTTTCTCAGATAGCATTGTCTGTCAGTGTCCAAAATAAATTGATTGACTGCTCCTCCTGCATGTAAGCAGGTAATCATGACCTTATTAATTAATGAAACAGGGAACCCCATTTGGGATGTGATGGAAAAGTTGCAGCAGTTAGGAGACCTTGGGGAGTGGGGCCCAAAAATATCTGATCGGGGACAGAAGGGGGGGAAAGGAAGGTGATGGGACTAATCGAGCCTCCAGAAAAGAAATGTTTATTGCCTTGTTGAAGGATGGGGTAGCTCGAGAAAAATTGGATGGTATCCCCACATCCGAAATGTGGCAGATATATAAAAAGCAGGGATTAAATGAGGGCAAGGTAGTACGCAGTCAGCAAGCTCAGGTAAATATCGACAGATCAGTTCCTCCTCCCCCTGAGGCCAGAACCCCTAGTGCTAGAGTTAGTACTAGCGCGCCCCCACAAGAGGAAGAAGAATGGCAGGGGTATTCTTACACTCACAGCATTAGTACTGCAGCAAGACAAAGCAATGGGGTGGGAATTGTGAATCATCCCCAGCTGAGCCAGCCCTTTCAGTCCATGTAGTAAGTGACTGGTTGCCTTGTCCTGCTGCTGGAGTGGGGAAGTAGCTGAGAACTGTGGAGGAACTGGGCTGAGAACTGGGGAGGAACTGGGGCCTAGATGCACAAAACTCTAACGACCCTTTAACGACAAAATTTGCCACCGTTGCATGCATTATAGGCCTTTTTCTGAAGCCGCTAGCAGATAACGAAAACGGAATGCAAACCAGAAACTACCATTGAAATGTAGACAATTCGCAATGCACTAACCATACCGACGATTCTAACGAATCATTTAACGTGAGAAATTTAGCGAGATCTCAGACCTGTCGCTCAGGCCTGAGCTGTCATCTCCCCGCTCCCTCCTGCACCTTAAAAATGCAAGCTGGCAAGTAAAAAAAAAAAAAAAAAGTTACATAAAACACAAACCGTTAGTTCCCCACTTCCCCCTGCACTAACCGAAACAAAAAAAAAAATTCAAATAGATCGGGAGGGGGCAAAGGCGCTTGTCAGGAGCGTCCTGTATGGGCGCCCTTGCCCCCCCCCCCCCTAAAATCACCACTGTTCCCCGCTTCAGCCGGTTTTAATAAAAACAAATTTCCACATTTTCTCATCTCCGGTCCCCATCCCTTCCTGTGTTTCCTGTCCCTTGCTCCAGAGCTCCTCCTCCCATCATCCTCCGCCTCCACCCCCATGCCCCGCCCCCTGGGATCGTCGCGGCTGCTCCCACTCTCCACCGGACCTCCCCTCCGCATTACTGTCCCACGCAGCACCTGTCACCTGTATGTGGAGGCGCTGCACAGGATAAAACATCTGATCGCCAATTGCTTCTCCCTCCTCCGACGTCAGTCTGTTGTTCCTAGGCCCGCCCTCCATTGACGTAAGTTACCTACATTAGTTATCTACGTAGGTAACTTACGTCAATGGAGGGCGGGCCCAGGAACAACAGACTGACGTTGGAGGAGGGAGAAGCAATTGGCGATCAGATATTTTATCCAGTGCAGCGCCTCCACATACAGGTGACAGGCGCTATGCGGGACGGTAATGCGGAGGGGGGGGCTGCTGGAGGGTGGGAGCGGCGGCGACGATCCCAGGGGGGCGGGGCACGGGGGCGGAGGCGGAGGATGGCGGGAGGTGGAGCCTTGGAGCAAGGGACAGGAAACACAGGAAGGGAGGGGGACCGGAGATGAGAAAATGTGGAGATTTGTTTTTATTAAAACCGGCTGAAGTGGGGAACAGTGGCGATCTCGGGGGGGGGGGGGGGCAAGGGCGCCCATACAGGATGCTCCTGACGAGCGCCTTTGCCCCCTCCCGATCTATTTGAATGTTTTTTTGTTTCGCTTAGTGCAGGGGGAAGTGGGGAGCCACGTGTTCGTGTTGTGTTTTTTTTTGGACGTTTGTGGCATGCGCAGAGCAGCCAGCATAACGCTTGGCTGCTCTGCGCATGATTTAGGGGCCCATTACTGACGGGGATTATGATTCATTGATACATTGTACTTCTCGATACCGCAATGAACATGTTTGACCTGGTTTTTTGGTGCATGCTTCGGTTTTTCAAAATCGTTAAGGACTTTAAAGATTTAGATTTTTTTACGTTTCTTTGATGCATCTGGGCCTGGGTTTGATTCCCAATGCAACTCCTAGTGACCTTGGGCAAGTCACTTGAGGAGCGTTTTACTAAGGGTTTGTGCGCACGAATGGATATTAATGTTTGCTAAGTAACCCATTTATGCCAACTAAAACCTGGTATAAACTTCCACACCTAACTTAAGCATGGATCTGGCATATTCTATAATAGGAATGCCCACATCCCGTCATGCCCCTCCCATGGCCACACCCCCTTTTGAGATCTGCGCATTAGAATATACATACACCACTTTACAGAATTCACTTAGAAAGTTGTACATGTAAATTCTAATTAGTACCAATCAGTGCAGACAATTGATTGATATTAGCCAATTATAAGCACCGATTGGCTAATCAATTAAGTCACGTGTGTAGTTTGGCCGCACTGTCAAATTTGCACGTGCAACTTTAGTTGCCATATATAGAATCCAGGCCTGTTAGTTTAGTGCAGAAATACAGATTAGCGGTTGCTCACACTACTGCATTTATGCACATAAGAGGACATTTATATGTGTGGATCAAAGCGTTCTATAAATTTAAGTGTTATGGAATGAGGGGTCTATTCGCTCAAGTAATCTTCTAAGTTTTGATCAAACTGTACGATATACACAGAAAAATTGAAGTGGCTATATGTTATAGTGGATGTTCCCAGGGACAGAGAATGGGCAAATCAGAGCCAGGATGGAAACTTATGCATTATTCACACTTTTACACGGACAGAACTATGCATGTCTTGGAGCGGTGTAAATTGTACACCTGCTTTTCCTAAGGTTTATAAAGGCAACAAATCCACTTATGTGGAGTGGAGGAGTGGCCTAGTGGTTAGCACACCACTCTTGCAATACACAGGTGGCTGGTTCAAAATCCCACTGCTGCTCCTTGTGATCTTGGGCAAGTCACTTAAACCTCCATTGCCTCAGGTACAAACTTAGATTGTGTGCCCTCAAGGGCCAAAGAAATACCCAGTGTACCTGAATGTAACTCACCTTGAGCTACTACTGAAAAAGGTGTGAGCAAAATCTAAATAAATAAATTATGTGTCTTGATAGCCTGAGTGCCCTGTTGTAAAATTACCCCCATTACTCACAGCAACAGTCCCTGTAAGCAAATCTGAGCCCAGCAAAAGAAACTGCAGGCAAAAGAACAGACTTCATCGTTCATGCTTTTTATTCTGACAATAATTGAACAGCTCTCTGTATACATATGTTTAAAGTTTTATCTGAACTTTAATCTGTTGGGGTTTTCTTCAGTTGTGTAAGTTTCACTGCATCAGAAAACACCTCATTTGCACAATACAAACAGGATTCAGATATGGTCATTTTTTCAGACCAAACACATTAATGGTATACAGTACACAGCAGTGATCAATTTACAGCCACAACATCAGGATTTGCCTTTACAGCTCTAATGAGCTGCTGAAATGGAGATCCATGTCAAAAAAAGGTGAAATTCCATGCATTCCCTTGTGCCAGAGCTGAAAAGGCAGGCATCTATTTATATCACAGTTAATCTGCAAAGATAAATCAGAGACTATCAAGTAACTGTATTCACATTCCAGTTTTCCTCCTGTCTTCTGAATACTCCCTTCTGATGGTCTCAGTGTTCCCAGCACACACAAAACTGGAATCTTTGGAGGCTGTGCTGCTTTTATGGATCTGTGACAAAACAGTGGGCCTGTAAAACTGTATTATTTCTTGAAGTGTATTTTTCTAGTTTGGTCAGTAGGAGGTGCATGTTTATGTTTAAATCTGTTAGACAGACCTGACTGTTCCCGCTTTAGTTAACACAGGTAAGAGGTAACCTGCAGTGAAGTGGCCAGCTATTTTTAAAACTTGTTGTTCTGGGCTCTGATTGACCCAGGAGCTCAAAATTAATCTAGGATATAGTGGCTTTTTCTACAGTGTCAGCATGGAAGTAGAGCGAGAAAAACCTCTTTACTCAGACCCTGTGAACAGTTATATTTGATAACTGTGAGCAGCTACATTTCCTGTATTTCCTAGGCACTATTCAGGTAGTGAACAAATGTTTAGATAGTTCTATAATTGATCCATATTCAGTTACTCGTTACTATGTGTTGTTTTTGTTCCATCTGTTTTTATGGTTCAATATTTTTCATGACAATAAACATTTTTAATTTATTGCCTCTGCTTGTCTGGACTGACTAAGAATCTTGGTGGTTTGTGTGTTGGGTCTATGGGTGCTTTCTAGGAACTGTGGGACCACTGGGAGTGTGACCCAGTAACCTAGGAATCACTGGGGATAATTTGAGAGCGAGAGACTCTCCCAGAGGTGGTTGGGACCCAGTTGGTGAGGGGAGGATGATAGTGTAGAGCACAAGCGGCAGGTGCAGGTGTACCTGAGCTGTGCTGGGGATATACCTTCTAAGTGGCCACAGGGTAGCCCCACTCAAGTGGCTAGCCATTTTGTGACAGGATCATGTTAAGATGACCTGTTTGAGCTTTTCAAACCACACAGAGATCTTAAGTAGATCTGACCACATCACACAATTACAAGACAATTAAGAATGTGACAGATTTACTGGAAAAAAAACTGTTAAATCTGGTGTTCCAGAAGCTTCAGCAAAAGTTGCACAATCCAGAGCCAAACTTTAACTGTCCTTTATAACTCAGGATACATGTACATCTTTGTACCCCTAATATTAGGAACTAAGTATCCCATAAAATCAAACAATAAGAATAATAATGCTGATACCTTAGTTTGAGGGCCAGCATAAACGCCCACAGATGGGACAACACTTGTAAGCATCTTTGCAATCAAAGTCGTTGCTGCATTCAGTCTTACGCAACGCGCACTTCGGTACAATATTTGGGCACGCACCAGGTTTATCTGGGGGTGGGGGGGAAGAGAAGGTCACATCATTAAAAGTTTCTTTCTGTGTGGCTGTGTAGTTCTCAAATCCTTGACAACAACCAACACAGACGTTTAGGAACAAGTTTACGAAAAAGCATACGATTTTAGCACTTAACACAGATTAACAACTAAAAGGAACAGGCCTCACTGCAAAGGCTCTGTAGTAACTGTTGAACGTATGTCCAGCCTTCCCCCTGCAGCTTCTACGCAGACAGGCTCCCTAGCACACTTTCCCCTGGGTTCTATTTATGGAGCCCAAATTTGGGAGCTGAAATTTCAGCCTAGCTTAAAGATTCACGCACAAATATTTTAACTATCCATTAGCTAGCAATTAATAGATGTTAACAATCAATTTTGCAGTTAATTGCCAATAATTGGGATTTGCGCACACAGTTTCTATAAAACTGGGTGCTTGAATCCCCTAGCGCACAACTCAGAAAGGAGAATGGCCAGGACAAGGGCAGACGGAAAGCCCTTAGCTGCTAGTGGTGGAAAAGTCCGAGGCTGCCCCGTTGTAAACCGCTGCTACACAAAAGGGGAAGAAACAACAATCCGTCTTCAGTTTAGATACTGTCAGCTTGAATGCTGGTAATGTTTTGTGTAGCAGCGGTTTACAACGGGGCAGCCTCGGACTTTTCCACCACTAGCAGCTAAGTACTGACCAGCTTTTTAGATGGTTCGGGGGTCAAAGTAAGGGCTGTATTTTTTGCAATAGGGGCTTTCCGTCTAGTTAGCGATATTTAACCGGGCTGAGTTCAGATTGTTATAGTTTGGTGGTTGGTGTCTCTCAATAGGTAATAGTTAAGGAGGAAAACAGTTTTTTCAATTCACTCGTTTTTATCATACTATGAGTTTTTACGTTTGATGTTTTTTTTTCTCTCTTTTCCTCCTGGCTGGAACCAGTGATAGGAATGGACTCCTGAGTTTGAAGGGATTTGTTTAATACTTCTGTATTTTCCCTTCGAGGAGCTTTGAGGTTCCAATTTATATAAGTGGTTATTCATGATTTCCTGGTTGGAAACTTTACCATATAATTGGGAAACACCCACAAACTTTATTTCATAGTTCAAACTTCTAATTGAGGTAGGCTACTCTATTCACACCATTTATAGAATAGTATTTAGAGCTGACTTCTACGCTAAGCTTTGGGCACGAGGCTTTACACCAACTGAAACTTGGTGTGAATCCTGGCATATAAATTAGGCTCGAATCCCTGGTATTCAGTAATACTTTGTGCTTCTTTAGTGAACACTCCTGACCCTCCCATGCCCTTCCCATGGCCACACCCCCTTTTGAGTTGTGCACTATAAGACTTATGGGCGGATCTTTAGAGAATATTGCCTAGCAAGGTGCATGTGTAGTTCCAAAATACGGCCAATTAACACTAATAATTGATTGCTAGCACCCAAACATTAGCACTAATTGGCTCGTTAACCAATTTAGTTGCACACATTCTGCATTGGGAAAATTGTGCACCAGAGGATGGGGTGTGTTTCCAAATCTTCATGTGTGCTTCTCCATCCCCAGGAAAATTCTACCCACACAAGAAGCAGAGGGAAATTTCTGCAGGTTCCTTGTACCTGGGACTGCTTTTGAAAGTGAAAGTAAATGTGTAACTTTCCCTTGGAGAACTGTGATAACCACAGGTAAAAAGTGCCCAGGAGCTTTCAACCAGAGCGAGCAGCTTGAAATCATCCCTTGTTTGTTTCAGTCTTTGCTATGGCTGGATCTACAGCATTATACTCTTACCAAAAATTGCTGCGACGCATTGCATTTTACACATGGAATAACAACATTTTGCATTTGGTGCGCAGTTGACGTCCCCAGAACACATAGCAGGTAATGTTTGCTTGCAAAATCCGGAGTCGTACGGGCAACCCCCAGGATGGTCTGTAAAGGAGAAAAATCCCATTGAAAACATGAACTTGCCTCTGAAACTAGAAAGCATTGCAAAGTCCCTGAAACAGATTCCGAAACGGAGCACCTCATTGGACTGGTTCTATCCTGGAACCGCTTGATTCCACTCAGTAGATAAGCCCTAGCATTGGCTTTGAACTGTAAGCACCGATGAGTAGTTTTATATGAGTAGTTTCAGGACGTCAGACTGACAGAAACAGAAGCCTGCGTGGCCACATTGGTGATCTGCAAGGGCCGACTTCTACATGGAATGTTGCTAGTGGGATTCTGGGCAAGTCACTTAACCCTCCATTGCCCCATGTAAGCCGCATTGAGCCTGCCATGAGTGGGAAAGCGCAGGGTACAAATGTAACAAAAATAAAATAGATACTATTGGAGATTCTAGATGGAATGTTGCTACTATTGAGATTCTGTTGCTACTATTTGAGATTCCACATGGAATGTTAATGTTGCTATTCCACTAGCAACATTCCATATAGAAGCCTGCCCTTGCAGCCGCGCAGGCTTCTGTTTCTGTGAGTCTGACGTCCTGCACATACGTGCAGGACGTCAGACTCACAGAAACAGAAGCCTGCGCGGCTGCAAGGGCAGGCTTCTACACAGAATGTTGCTAGTGGAGGAGTGCCCTAGTGGTTAGAGTGGTGGACTTTGGTCCTGGGGAACTGGGTTCGATTCCCACTGCAGGCACAGGCAGCTCCTTGTGACTCTGGGCAAGTCACTTAACCCTCCATTGTCCCAGGTACAAGTAAGTACCTGTATATAATATGTAAGCCGCATTGAGCCTGCCATGAGTGGGAAAGCATGGGGTACAAATGTAATACGAAAAACAAATACATGACTGATTTGTTTGTTTTGTGATACAGATTATAGTTATTTAATTCCTTTGTATGATCTATTTCAGAGACTGATCAACCCCTGATGCGAAACGTGGCCACGTGGGGGTTATGTGATCACATCCTATTGTATGAATACATTTGCATCTTTTTAATCAAGAGACCTTGTTTTTGTAGTTTATTTTTGTCCTGCGTGCACACTCTTTATTAGGTTATGTTGGCATAAGGATCTATAACATACAGGACTTCCCAAATCTGCCCTGGTTACTCCTCAGCAGACAAAACTGGAGGCTAAACAAGGACGAATCCAACACTCCAGACCCCGTTCCTTTTATCTCGCTGCACCATATGCCTGGAATAGACTTCCTAAGCTGGTACGTCAAGCTCCATCTCTGGCCGTCTTCAAATCTAAGCTAAAAGCCCACCATTTTGATGCTGCTTTTAACTCCTTATTTTATCATCCTCACTTTAATATTCCCTTATCTCTTCTTTGTCCTGTTTGTATGTCTTAATTAAATTGTAAGCTCTGTCCAGCAGGGAATGTCTCTTCATGTTCAAGTGTACAGCGCTGCGTACGTCTAGTAGCGCTATAGAAATGATAAGTAGTAGTAGTAGTCTTTGGGATTCCGGAATCTTGCTATTATTTGGGTTCCGGAATCTTGCTACTCTTTGGGACTCTGCACAAAAGCTTGCTAATCTTTGGGATTCCAGAATCTTGCTACTCTTTGGGATTCTGGAATCTTGCTACCCTTTTTCCTTAACCCTTGTTTGTCCTGTTTGTCTGTCCTAATTAGATTGTAAGCTCTGTCAAGCAGGGACTGTCTCTTCATGTTCAAGTGTACAGTGCTGCATACGTCTAGTATTGCTATAGAAATGATAAGTAGTAGTCTTTGGGATTCAGGAATCTTGCTATTATTTGGGTTCCGGAATCTTGCTACTCTTTGGGACTCTGCACAAAAGCTTGCTACTCTTTGGGATTCCAGAATCTTACTACTCTTTGGGATTCCGGAATCTTGCTACCCTTTGTCCTTATCCCTTGTTTGTCCTGTTTGTCTGTCCTGATTAGATTGTAAGCTGTGTCGAGCAGGGACTGTCTCTTCATGTTCAAGTGTAAAGCGCTGCGTACATCTAGTAGCGCTATAGAAATGATAAGTAGTAGTAGCAGTAATCCAACAATCTTTTTTTCAGGATATTAGCAATGAATCTGCTTGAGATCAATTTGCACTTACTGTCTCCAGTGTATGCAAGTTGATCTCATGTATAGTCATTCTCGATATCATGATAACCTTATTAGCTGTGACATCAACAAGACAGATATAGGAAGCCCTGCGATAATTGCAGATTTTATTTCTTTTCATTTGCTGGAGCTGGGAAAGAAAACAGCTCAATTTACCAATTAGTAACACTCACAAGAAATCATTTTTTAACAAATGTTGAGTAGAGAGGTGTGGTAGCCGTGTTAGCCCACTTTTAAAGGTAATCAATAAAAATAAAACAAAATAAAACATGAAAAAGAAAATAAGATGATACCTTTTATATTGGACATAACTTAGTACGTTTCTTGATTAGCTTTCGAAGGTTGCCCTTCTTCGTCAGATCGGAAATAAGCAAATTTTGGTAGATGACAGTATATGTAAGTGAGACATTAAAGCATTTCAGTGGCAATCTAAGAGGGTGGGGTGGAAGTGGATGGGTGAGACAGGGGGGATATGCATGGAGACAGGAGAATGTCAAACAAAGCAGTGCAATTTACAATTTACATAGTAACATAGTAGATGACAGCAGAAAAAGACCTGCACGGTCCATCCCGTCTGCCCAACAAGATGAACTCATGTGTATACCTTACCTTGATTTGTACCTGTCTTTTTCAGGGCACAGACTGTATAAGTCTGCTTAGCACTATCCCCTCCTCCCAACCACCAGCCCCGCCTCCCACCACCGGCTCTGGCACAGACCGTATAAGTCTGCCCAGCACTATTCCTCGCCTCCCAACCACCAACCCCTCTTCCCCCCACCGGCTCCGCCACCCAATTTCGGCTAAGCTTCAGAGGATCCATACCCTCGGAACAGGATTCCTTTGTGTTTATCCCATGCATGTTTGAATTCCGTTACTGTTTTCATCTCCACCACCTCCTGCGGGAGGGCATTCCAAGCATCCACCACTCTCTCTGTGAAAAAATACTTCTTGACATCTTTTTTGAGTCTGCCCCCCTTCAACCTCATTCCATGTCTTCTCGTTCTACCGCCTTCCCATCTCCGGAAAAGATTTGTTTGCTGATTAATACCTTTCAAATATTTGAACGTCTGTATCATATCACCCCTGTTCCTCCTTTCCTCCAGGGTATACATGTTCTGGTCAGCAAGTCTCTCCTCATACGTCTTGGAACGCAAATCCCATACCATTCTCGTAGCTTTTCTTATATTTTTGCTTATAATGGGCTAGAAAGCCCAGATCTCTGTTAAGTCCTGTCTGGTGCTAAAAACAAGATTTAACCTACACAGACATCACATGAAAAATGCCACTGCCAGCCAGGATGCCACGCGGGTGGGACAACACTTTACAAAACCAGAACACTGTACCAATGATTTTATGGTGAGAATACTGAAAGGAAACTTTAAAACAATACAGGAACATAAGACTTTTGAAGTCAGAATGATTAAATATTTTGAAACCCATCAGACAGGGCTTAACAGAGATCTGGGCTTTCTAGCCCATTATAAGCCATAAAATTGTAAATTGCACTGCTTTGTTTGACACTCTCCTGTCTCCAAGCATATCCCCTCTGTATCACCCATCCACCTCCACCCCACCCTGTTAGATTGTCACTGAAATGCTTTGATGTCTCACTTACATATACTGTCATCTACCAAGATTTGCATATTTCCGATCTGACGAAGAAGGGCAACCTTCCAAAGCTAATCAAGAAATGTACTAAGTTATGTCCAATAAAAAAGGTATCATCTTATTTTCTTTTTCATGTTTTATTTTGTTTTATTTCCACTGATTGCCTAAACAAATGTTAAACACCAGCTTTCAAAAAGAAATTTGATCCATCTACAAGCTACGTTCTGAAGCCTCTGAAGGAGACTTTCAGAGCTGAACGTCAAAAGTAAGAACTTGCCAAAAATCTTGGAAATTCTGGTTTGCTGCAAAAACAATCTGCTTTTGAAAATGAAGGTCCACATTGCCCATAGTTCATGAAAGCAATTCGTTCTTTCATGAGTAAAATGTGATGCCTTCACCAGCCAGGTCTAACACAATTCTGTTTCTGAAAAGTATCTGCTATACTCACCTGTACTAGGAAACGATGCAGAGCCCAGCTGGGTGCAGAAGGCGAGAAGCACCGACAGGAAGACGATTGAACCCATGGTCTTCATTGTGTCTCTAGAGACTGATCCTCGCCACTGCTCGCAGCCCACATTTAAACACTGACATGGGTGGAGCTAGGGATGAGCTGACAGGCACTTTTCAGAGACCTGTTCCTAATCTTACACCCAAACTTCTATTTGACAATTTTACTTTATCTTCCGGTGTCTCTTCCCAACATTAAGGAAGGAGCCACTTCTGACACCTCCCTCTGCACACATTCTGGAGTCATTTAAGAATTAAGGTAGAATTAAACAAACATAGCTGCAGAGTACCTGTGTGTGTGTTTCCAAATGAGGATATCTGTCGGTTAAGTGAGAGACTTGTGTCACTGGAGCTCAACACACAGAAGCTGCTTAAATTCTGCTGAGAGAGCAATGCACTTCAGGGGCTAGAAAATGTGCATAATCTGGCTACTTACTTGAAATGAAGATCATACATCACCTTGGGCTAAACAAATTTTTTTTGAATTTTCGATTAATGCAATTTAAAAATAAATCTACACACAAAAAATTTTTTTACTGTATCAAAATGTGCTCAGTCCGAGCCTGGTGCAACCATTATATCCTCAGGGAGAATATGTGGTCATATCACAGTTGGAACCATCACTGCACATTCAATGTTCCACCTCCCTAATGTATGTACATTCATCCAGACCAGATGTAAGGCCTTCACCATATATTGGATAATATAATAAACTTAGATTAACACATTTTTATATTTATCAGAAAGAAACATTACCCAGCCAAAACCCTGCTAACACAATCTTATACTAAATATATGGAGGTACAACCCAAACAATCAGAGTTGTACAAAACAATATGCACAGAAAAATAATATAATCACTTCCCTTGAGGATATCTCGTGCCCGTGTTGGTGCTCAAAAACATACTCATACATTCATTCACTCTTTCTCAGGATCTCAATGCATCTTCCCTTTGACTCTGGCCGAGTTTCACACATCTTCATCAGAAAGGGAAACTAAAACAAAAAAGCAAATCGTCAAATCAACCCATCCCACAAACAAAATTAATTATTATCCTCTTTAAACATACTTATAACAAAACCATTGTAAACCTGTAACGGACATCAACCCCGAGTGGGTTTGCGTCTGGAAACCCCCACATCCCGGAAAGAGCGTTTGTGTGTAGATTTATTTTTAAATTGCATTCATCGAAAATTCAAAAAAAAATTGTTTAGCCCAAGGTGATGTATGATCTGCTTTGTAGACTTGGGGATTTACAAATAGCTTCCATATTTATAAGGTTACTTACTTGAAATGACAGCTCATGGCTAATAAGGTTGTAAAGGTCTATGATCTATGGTATATGTTGTCCATGCCAATTGTGGTACATTGGTGAAACTACTCCTAAGATCAAAATGCGTGTATCACACAACATCTCAGCAATATTAGATGTAAGGAAATTGATACTCCGCTTGTTAGCCGCTGGTTACATTTCAGTCATTTGGTTGGTGACCTGAAATTTGTAGTACTGTTTCAATTACGCATAGGCGATCGGTGGCCCAACTGTTTGGGGAGGCTAAAGGGGGCGGGGTTTGGGTGGAGCTTAAATCCATAATTGTCTGATAACACACAGAAAAAATAAATAAATAAAAATAAGTCACAATTAATACCTTTTATTAAATTTAGATATTAGATATGTATCATATGTCAAAGAATAAAGTGGTTGCTCAAAGCATATACTAACCACAATCGCTCAACTGCAAAACACTATGCACAACTTTGTGCAAAAACACACTCAGAACCTTACTGTACCTAATACACCAATATACCACCCATACAGAAAATGCAGACTGTCAACAATATGAAACAAGGGATCATAATATCATGATACGTGTAGAGCCACAAAACACCCTAATTCATGTTTAATGTGGGATAAAATGCCATAAATAAGTAAATAAATATAAACTTTTAATGTTGAGCACCTGATTCTCAAAGTGGACATATTCCAAACTGTTGGAATGTAATTGTATTTTACATGCATTGCCTGTCACCTATTATTTCTCTGTGATTACTCTGTGACCTCTGATGTGAATTACTTAGAGAGGTCACACAGCTATGCAACTTCCTGTGGGGGATAGATGCAGCAGATGCAGCACATGGAGCACATGGAGCTCATGATCTCTCCTAACCTGAGAGGATCTATGGTGGTGTGAGCATCCATTACCATCTAAGCACATGGAAGGAGCTGATAATACAAATGTATAGTAATATGTATATATAAGCCTGTCTGATTATAATCTAACTACAAACTGTGAGTAAACAGATGTTTTGTTACTTCAACTTTAAAGTGACTCAGCAGTGAATTATTCAGGGGTGAATGAGAGAGAGATGAAGAAAGAAATTAACATTTCTAAAGCTGAAGCTGTGTGTACTAAAATCTGCTAATTATTTACTACAAATAATCCAACAAAAGGGTTATGGGCCCAGGGTCCAGGAATTGAAAAAGAAGAGAAATATTACCAGGCAGAAAAAAAGGCCACATTTTTCTCTTAAGTTTTAAAGGAAAGATTCAGTCTGTCTCTCTCTCTCCCCCCACACAGCAGACAGAAGGCTAAGAAAATGGCTGAGGGAAGAAATTCACCATTGTTCTATTCTCTCAAGGTGCCTAGATTAACTGAGTTTAATTATCAGCAGTGGGAATTAAGATTCATATGTTTCCTTCGAGCAAAAAGATTAGATATATGCTTAGACCAAGACAGAACAGCTGAAAATATGGCTGAATGGGACAATGCAAACTATTATGTGAAGTGCATGCTTTTGGAAGCTCTCTCTGAAAAACAAGCCATATTAGTGGAGGGAAAAGATACACCAAAGGACATTTTATATAAACTGAGAACTATGTATGCAACTACATATGCAAAGCAGCAACCAATTTGGTTGGCAGAATTGAATGAAACCAAATTAAGGGATAAAAGTAAATGTAATGATCACATTATGCATCTTATGTCTTCATTTCAAAAGCTAGAACTTTCTGGAATTCCCATGTGTGATGCATTGAAAAGAGCATTTCTTTTTACCTCACTATCAAAGAAGTTTGATGTTTTTAGGTCTGTAAATGAGGCCATTGAAGGGCAATCTTTTGAACAGGCAACATCAAAACTAAGGCAGGAATGCATAATAAATGATTCTGAGGAGATGTGTTCTCAAAGTCAGTCAGAGAGAAATGAAACAAATTTCTTGGCAAAGAACAGAGGAAGGCGGAGCTATGGGAAAACTCCACCCAAGGGCAAGCTGATTTGCTACTCATGTGGAAAGGAGGGACATGTATCTAAATGGTGTAAGGAAACACAAAACACTCCCTCTAGCTCACCTAAGCCAATGGAACTAAAGAATTTTCAAACCAGGAAATGTATGAAGGACAAAGATAAACACAAGGGCTTTCTAATGGCAGAAAAATCTTTGACTATGGTAAATAATAATTCAAATGAAAGTACTTGGATTTTGGATTCAGGGAGCACATGCCATTTAACCAATTGTAAGAATTTCTTTCAGGAAATGTGTCCAGAGGAAGGTATTCTTAAAACTGCAAACGCAGGGACTGCTAAGATCCAAGCAAAAGGTATTGGATTCTTAAAATGCAAAGTGTCTAATGAAGTTAAAGAAATTCCTGTAAGTGATGTCTTGTATATTCCCCAAGCAGTTTGCAATATGCTTAGTGTATCTACATTAGATAAGAAGGGATTTGCGATTCATTTTGAAAACAGTAAGTGCACAATCTCTAAAAATGATGAAGTGTATGCTGAAGCTTTTATGCATAATGATGTTTATAAGCTGAGCATTTCAGGTGAAGCCTCACATATGGCGCAAGTAAGGAAGAATGATGGTAAAAGTAGTCCGGAAATCTGGCACCGCCGCCTGGGACATCGTGATTTTAAGGTGATCCAGGATCTTTACAGTAAGCAACTGGCCACCGGCATTCAGATAAGTGCAGATGCTGGTAATATGGAGAAATGCATAGACTGTGTTACTCAAAAAGGTGTAAGACCCTCATTTCCTGCATACACAGGAAATAGGAGTAATAAAGTACTGGACTTAATACACAGTGACTTATGTGGACCGTTTAATATCCCATCATTGGGAAATAACAGATTTGTGCTAATATTCTTGGATGATTTCTCTAGATATTGTGTGGCCTATTTGCTGAAAGAGAAAAGTCAAGTCACAGACATGCTGAAGAAATACGTAGCCATGGTGAGCAATAAATTTGAAAGAAAACCAAAGGTTCTTCAGACCGACAATGGTGGTGAGTTCACTTCACAAAGCATGCGCACATTTCTAAAACAAGAAGGCATTCAGCATATCACAACAGTAGCTTATACACCAGAACAAAATTCTGTTGCAGAGAGAAAATTTAGGTCACTTGTGGAAATGACCAGATGTATGCTGTCAGATAGCAATCTCCCTAAAAGACTATGGGGGGAAGCCATTCTCACAGCAGTGTACCTACAAAACAGAATGCCAACTAAAGGCGCTGAGCGCACACCACATGAGACATGGCAGGGTAGGAAGCCAAACCTGTCACACATAAGAACATTTGGAAGTACAGCATATGCTCATATACCAAAGCAAAGAAGGCATAAGCTGGATTCCACAACACAAAGGGGCATTTTAGTTGGCTATGCTCCAGGACACAAAGGATATAGAATTTTGAATCTGAAAACTGGCATTGTTGGCATAAGACATGTTACATATTTTGATGAAAACAAAAGGGTTGATAAAGGCTGGATTATCCCAGATGAGCCTTATCATCCAGAATATGAAACTAGAACCATAATAGACATGCCAGTGTATATAAATGCCATACCAAGGCAGATGTCTGAAAGCAACTCATCTGTATCTAACGAGGAACAGGCAGAGGAAGCAGACACAGAAAGGATCATTGAAGAAGACAGTACAGTTGGAGAAGGGGAATCAATTGGAGAAGAACTCTCAGATTTAGAGGATGCGGAAAGGTCAGACCAACCTGTTGTCAGACGCTCATCCAGGGAAAACAAAGGTGTTCCACCCCCAAGACTGTCTTACCTAACAAAGTCAGCAGAAGCTCAAGAGCCCTTAACATGGGATGAGATTGAGAAAATGCCAGCAGAAGAAGCTGCTGAATGGCATAAAGCTGCACAAGAAGAAATTGATGCATTGGATAAAAATAATACTTGGATTCTTACAAAATTACCTCCTGGCAAGAAAGCTATAGGATGCAAATGGGTATTCAAGTTAAAAAGGAATGCACAAGGAAAAGTGGAAAGGTATAAAGCCAGATTAGTCGCAAAGGGATATCTTCAAAAATATGGAGAAGATTTTGATGAAGTGTTTGCACCTGTAGTGAAACACACGACAATTAGAACACTTCTGAGCATTGCAGTCTCAAAAGGCATGCAAGTCAACCACATTGATGTGAAAACAGCGTTTCTTCACGGAGATATAACTGAAGACTTGTACATGGAACAGCCAACAGGTTTCATAAATACAAAACAAAGACAGCTAGTGTGTAAATTAAACAAAGGTCTTTATGGATTAAAGCAAAGTGCGAAATGTTGGAATGATAAATTGCATGAAATATTGACAAATTTAGGATTTAAGCAAGGTGAAGCAGATAAATGCTTGTACACTAGGTGCACAAATGGACAATATGCATACATTTTAGCTTTTGTTGATGATCTGCTCATTGCAAGCAAAAGTGAGCAAGAGTACAAGGACATTGTAAAGTGTTTAAACCACAATGTTGAGATAAAAGAACTTGGTAATGTGTCATACTATCTTGGTATAGAAATTGAGAAACAAAATGATGGTTCTTATCTTCTAAGCCAGAAGCAGAAAATAAATGAGCTTATTGAAAGTTTAGGTATGCAAGATGCCCAAGTTGTAAGCACTCCCATGATCACTGATTTTCTGAAGGATGAAACAGTAAGAGAACCTTTACCAGATAACATCCAATATAGATCAGCCATAGGTAAGCTTTTATATCTAGCTACCACATACAGGGCTGATATAGCAAATGCAGTAGGAATTTTGAGCAGAAGGGTCAGCTCACCTACCAAATCAGATTGGACTGCAGTTAAAAGGATGGTAAGGTATTTAAAGGGTACCATTGATTGTAAATTAAAGATTTCAGCCAATAGTAATCCAAAACTAATATGTTACTGTGATTCAGATTGGGCAGGGGATCATTCTGATTATAAATCCACAAGTGGATATGTGTTTATGTATGGAAATGTACAAATTTCATGGGCCAGTCATAAACAAAGTATTGTGAGTTTGTCTTCTACAGAAGCTGAATACGTGGCCGTATCGGAAGCGTGCAGAGAACTGATGTGGATTGAAAAACTTTTGCTGGATTTCGGAATAGCTGAAAAGAGACCAATCCAGTTAATGGAAGATAATCAGAGCTGCATCCGACTGTCACAGAATGACAAGGTTCAGTCACGCACCAAGCACATCGCAACGAAATACCACAACGTGCGAGAGTTGGTGAAAGAAGGGGTCATCAGTCTACACTATTGTCACACCAGTGAGATGACAGCTGACATCATGACCAAACCATTACCCAGAGAACGTTTTGTGAATCTGCGTATAAAGCTTGGACTTTGTATGAATAAATAATTGCATGACAGTTATGCATGAGAAGGGGTTTGTTGGAATGTAATTGTATTTTACATGCATTGCCTGTCACCTATTATTTCTCTGTGATTACTCTGTGACCTCTGATGTGAATTACTTAGAGAGGTCACACAGCTATGCAACTTCCTGTGGGGGATAGATGCAGCAGATGCAGCACATGGAGCACATGGAGCTCATGATCTCTCCTAACCTGAGAGGATCTATGGTGGTGTGAGCATCCATTACCATCTAAGCACATGGAAGGAGCTGATAATACAAATGTATAGTAATATGTATATATAAGCCTGTCTGATTATAATCTAACTACAAACTGTGAGTAAACAGATGTTTTGTTACTTCAACTTTAAAGTGACTCAGCAGTGAATTATTCAGGGGTGAATGAGAGAGAGATGAAGAAAGAAATTAACATTTCTAAAGCTGAAGCTGTGTGTACTAAAATCTGCTAATTATTTACTACAAATAATCCAACACAAACACTATAATGAAAATAAAATGATCTTTTCTACCTTTGTTGTCTGGTGACTTTGTTTTTCTGATCGTGCTGGCCCAGTATCCGATTCTGCTGCTATCTGTCTTCTTAACTCCGTTTCCAGAGCTTCCTTTCCATTTATTTCTTTACTTTCTGCCTTTCTTCTTCATTTCTTGCCCTACATCCGTAAGTAAAAGCTGGGTCCTCCAGAGACTTGACTGTCCAGTGGATCCAGCTTCTGCCTGTTTTCTTCCTCCATGCGCAGTTTTTTTCTCTTGCTTTTCCCTCATCTCATCTCCTTCCTCACTCTTCCCTCCTCTCCATCCATGTCCAGCAACCCTCCCCTCCTCTCCCCTCCTCTCCCCTCCCCTCCATCCACCCATATCCAGCAACCCTCCTCTCCCCTCCCCTCCATCCACCCACCCACCCACCCATGTCCAGCAACCCTCCTCTCCCCTCCATCCACCCATGTCCAGCAACACTCCCCCTGCCCTCCCCTCCATCCACCATGTCCAGGAACCCTCCTTTCCCCTCCCCTCCATCAACCCATGTCCAGCAACCCTCCTCTCCCCTCCATCCACCCATGTCCAGCAACCCTCCTCTTCCCTGCCCTCCCCACCATCCACCCATGTCCAGCAACTCCCCTGCCCTCCCCTCCATCCTCCCATGTCCAGCAACTCTCCCCCTGCCCTCCACTCCATCCACCATGTCCAGCAACCCTCCTCTCCCCTCCCCTCCATCAATCCATGTCCAGCAACCCTCCTCTCCCCTCCCCTCCATCCACCCATGTCCAGCAACCCTCCTCTCCCCTGCCCTCCCTGCCATCCTCCCATGTCCAGCAACCCTCGTCTCCCCTCCATTCACTCATGTTAACCATCTCCTTCCAGCCTCCCCCCCAGCAGCCCACGTCAACCATCTCCCTTCTGCCAGCCATTTCCTGCCTTCTTCCAGCCCCCCCCCCCCCGATCCCCGCTCCCCAGGTCGTCAATAATCTCACATCTGCCCTCAGCTGCCCAATAGCCCTCGTTTCCTTCCTGCCCTCGCCCTACCTTAAAATATTGTAATTTTCCTCGAGCGGGCGGCACCGGCATTGCAAGCAGCAGCAGGCTCCAGCCTTCCCTCGCATGGTTCTACCCTCGCGAAAACAGGAAATACGTCAGAAGAGGGCGGAGCCATGCGAGGGAAGGCTGGAGCTATCAGGCAAGGAGTGCCCCGTTGTTTCAGAAATAGGGCACCCTTTTTCCAAAGAGTGTGTATTCAATGATTTTGCTACTGAGACAAAAAAAATGACCAAAGAAAATGATTGAAACAAACATTCTCAGAAATGACACAGGGAACAACAGAAAATTAAATCTTCTGACGGCCCATCCATATTACTTTTTGCTTTGGCCAACCGACTAACCAGATGCTGCTTTCAACCTTCCATGCTGACTAATGAGATTCATATTTGGGCCACAGCTGACCATCATTGCTTTCCACTTATGGACCCAAGGTCAGTCCAAGTGCAGTGACAGCCTTCTGATCAATGGGCATGGATTACAGTTCTCACTGTGGTCAGGCTAGGTCTATCCATCTGAGGTGCCATAACTTCTCCCAACATGCACTGATCAGATCCAAATTTGGGGGGAAAGGTGGAGGAGAAACCTAGCATCTATCCTATGTAACTGACTTTGATCTAATAAAAGTGAGGTCATTGTCAACAGGGCCCATGCATAAAGCATTAGAAATGCCAAGGTTTTCACTCCTTTCTATTTCTTAATATTAATCAGAAATCACAACTAATGTTTTCTTTTTACCTTTTCTAGGACAGATTTAAGGCCAATCTGTAGAAACTGGCAATTCTTTCTGTTCCAGGCTTCTGCATCTCAGAGAGGGATGAAGTTTGGGGTTTTTTAAAGGGCTGCAGTAAGCAGGGCTTTTTTTTCCTGGGGGTATTATCTCCAAGGTACTGAGTACTGGCATCTATCCCATCACCTACTACAATTAACTCATGGTTTTCAAGTACTAATGAAAAAGACCACCTCAAATATTAACATAAAGAGTCCTTCCCCACCCACCATGGGAAAAGCAGTGTCTTCATCCATTCCCCACAGCCCCATAGGGGAACATGGAGGTCCTACTGCGGGCACAGTCCGGCTTCGTGGAGCTTCTGTTTGTTTGCACCTGTTCTATTTCTAATTCGTGATCATTTATTTTGTATTTGACTAAGGTGTGGTATTTTCTGAGCTATGAGTTCTGTTTAGAGCTTTGAAGCTGTCCAATTTGTCTTATTTTCACAACAGGAGCTCCAGGGACTGCTGTATTGCAGTGTTGCTTTTATACAGACTCTGTTGCTGATTGCATGAGACGTGGCCACTTCGGTGGCAGGTGTTTTGGGTCACTCTGGGGTCCTTTTTCAAAGGCGCGCTGAAAATTGGTGTGCGGTAGTTTAGGGGATTTCGGCACATGCAGAATCATTTTTCAGGGCACCTGTAAAAAAGGCCTTTTCCCCCCGAAAATGGATGTACTACTACTACTACTACTACTTATAATTTCTAAAGTGCTACTAGACTGAACATGAAGAGACAGTCCCTGCTCGACAATCTAATTAGGACAGACAAACAGGACAAACAAGAGATAAGGGAATATGTGTGGGAAAATCAAAATTGCCACGCGTCCATTTTGGTTCTCTGACCTTCCCGCCAGCCATAGACCTAGTGGTAAAGAATTTAGGTGGTAATGACCTACGCGCGTCAGATGCCATTTGATTGAAGAAGGCTGGCGGTGCAGTGTGGCATGGGAAGCCAGGGCAATTGTCTGGCTGCCACCCTCCTAATGCTGGCTCCAGAAAACGTGCACTAATCTGTGCTTACCAGTCGTGCGTAAAAATTAGAATTCACACATAAAAATTAGAATTACCACCCAGGGCACATTTAGGGTCAGATTCAATACACGGCTATTGAGACACACATGGCGAAGCAACTGCTTGCTCTGAGATTTGTACAATGGAACGTTGCTACTCTTTGGGGTTCTACATGGAATCTTGTCACTCTTTAGGATTCCAGAATCTTGCTATTCTTTGGGGCTCTACATGGAATGTTGCTGCTCTTTGGGGTTGTACATGGAATCTTGTCACTCTTTAGGATTCCAGAATCTTGATATTCTTTAGGGTTCTACGTGCAATGTTGCTACTCTTGGAGATTCTGAATAGAATCTTGTTACTCTTCAGGATTCCAGAATCTTGCTATTCTTTGGGGTTCTACATGGAATGTTGCTACTCTTTGAGATTCTGCATGAAATGTTGTCACTCTAGGATTCCAGAATCTTGCTATTCTTTGGGGTTCTACATGGAATGTTGCTACTCCTTGAGATTCTGAATGGAATCTTGTTACTCATTAGGATTCCAGAATTTTGCTATTCTTTGGGGCTCTACATGGAATGTTGCTGCTCTTTGAGATTCTGCATGGAATCTTATCACTCTTTAGGATTCCAGAATCTTGCTATTCTTTTGGGTTCTACATGGAATGTTGCCACAATTTCGGTTTCTGCCAGGTACTTGTGACCTGGCTTGGCCACTGTTTGGAAAACAGGATACTGGGCTAGATGGACCATTGGTCTGTGCCAGTATGAGCTCATTATCTCTGGCTTTCTTTCATATACACCCACCTCCTCCAGATCTCATACTCCCTGGCTCTACCTATTCTATTTCCACCAGTTCTTGTGCCACTGAATTTCTCTACCTCATGTTTTCACACAATCCCCTTCCCAAAATGGTTCTCATGTACTTCCTACTCTGTATTTCTCTCACACCCTCTAGTTCTGCAACCCAAGTCCTGGTCCTTTCACACCTGCAGTAAAACACATTGCAGCATGGACCTTGCCATACGGCCTATGTCTGCAACAGTGGCATAGCAATGGGGGCCTTGGGCCCCCTCTCGCTTTTTGCTCATGAACTGAACTTGTGCAAAGACTGCAGACACTGGCAGATGAAAAGGAGGAGAAAAAAACACACAAAACTCCTGTATTTTATTCGCTGATGATAACATGCACCTATTCCATCACCTGCTATAACTAGCTCATGGTTTCCGAGTATTAATGAAAAAGACTACCACAAATATTTACATAGAGAGTCCTCCTCCCCCCCCCCCCCCCCCATGGGAAAAGCAGTGTCTTCTTCTAATCCCTGCAGCCCCATAGAAGAACACGGAAATCTTCTTGGAGCGTCCAATTCACATTTGTTTGCACCTGGGGGGAGGTGGTGGAGAAACCTGGCATCTATCCTATGTAACTGACTTTGATCTAATAAAAGTGAGGTCATTGTCAACAGGGTCCATGCATAAAGCATTAGAAATGCCAAGGTTTTCACTCCTTTCCATTTCTTAATATTAATCAGAAATCACAACTAAATAAATTAACAGAAGCCAGACAAAGGGTTGCAGTAAGCAGGGCTTTTTTTCCCCAGGGGGTACTGGCTCGGCGGTACTGAGTACTGGCGCCTATTCCATCGCCTGCTATAATTAACTCACGGTTTCCAAGTATTAATGAAAAAGACTACCACAAATATTTGCATAAAGAGTCTTCCTCCCCCTCCCCCCATGGGAAAAGCAGCGTCTTCATCCAATCCCCACAGCCCCATGGGAGAACACAGAGGCCATATTGCAGGCAGAGCTTCCATTTCTTTGCACCTGTTCTGTTTCTAATTTATGGTCATCTATTTTGTATTTGATGAGGTTTGTTTTAATTTCCCCCTCTTGGACCTCTTTCTGACTCCAGATCACACGGGGGACTAAAGATACCTATTTCACATAACAGGTTCTGTATGGTTTCTCCAACCTCCATTGTCACCCAATCACAGGAGGTCTACTCTGGGTTTGCATTAGGGGCTGTAATCGAATTCTAATTCCCATAACTACTGCTTTCTGTCTTCCTGGATCTAGGTATACTCTGGGCCATTTATGTTCCCAGATAATGCCTAATAAAAAAATCTGTCTAAGTTTCTCCAGAGACTGAGTGTATGTGATGTGCCTTGTAAGCTAAATGTAAGGTAAAGAGAAGATAGAATAAAGACAGAGATAGGTTTAAATAGATAGATACATTTTATTTCTTACCCAAAGACAAGTCTTCAAGTTGGTACAAATACAGACATCAGACTTTAATCAGGTACATTCAGCAGACAGATTCTGGGTACAACCGGACAGAGCCCTGCCGTCTGACAGAAGCGTTGGGGAGCATTCCAAAGCTATGGCAAATTGTCCCCTCTTTTATACACAAACCTCTCCATAGAAGTCAATGGTGAGATACCTAGCTCTCAATTTCTGAGATGATACTTTCCCACGCAGTCTTATCAGCATGTTTTGGGAAGCGTTGAGATAACAGTTCCACATCTCTCTGTGTCGCAATACTTTTCACACCATCTTAAGAACTCTGTATAACCTCTGTAGCCTTCTATACAAAACTAATAGACTCCATTTTGTTCATCTGATTTAAAGTGACAGTTGTACCAGTTTGTGTCAGGACTCATTGTTCAGACCTGTTTTTTACAGATTCTGAAATATTAAATCATGTACTTGTTATTTGGCCTAGTCAGTACTTCTTCAGTTATTTTAGCTGTTAAAGGTATGTAAATTGACCCATCACTATTCCAGTGGATGGATCCCAAGCGGGGACACATATTAACTTACAGGAAAAGCAAGTCCTTGCGCAGCCAGTCATAGATTTTTAAACCTAGCTGGTATTTTTACAGCCTGAGTCCTAAAATCTGGCCTTCCCACCCTTCCGGTGGGCATCCAGTGAGGGTCTCTTGCTGTACTATAATTATACATTCCCCACTTGTCACCCCCTCTGAGGAGGGGTGACACAAAGCTCGTCAAGCTCGTCATCATCCATTCCAGAAGGTGGCAAGCTATCAAACGAGAAGGGGAGTTTTGCTCTTATGGATTGCTAGCAGATATTATGCCAGACAGAAAACCTCATTCTTAGGTGGTATATTTTTGGGCATATGGAATTCCCTTTATATTACCCAACCCCTTGGGTTTAATCCTGATGTCATCTCTCTTGAGACTTAGTCAAACCTGTAGTGAGAAATGTTTTTATGAATGGGACTAATCCATGAGCTCATTTACAAAATCCTATGCAGTATAGGTATACGGGTAATAGCAATTTCAGGTGGATCATACTAATAAATACTTCCAGGTTTTGCTATGACTTCTATTGTATCTGTTGCATAGTACATGGGGAGATAATCTAATGTATCTTTCTTAGTGGTCTTGAGAAGGAACAGTGATCTTGATTAAGCATTGTTATGGTGGCTCAACAAATATATGGTTATGAGGTTGCCTCATACAGCAAAAATGGTCAATCCTAGGAAAATTTATATTAACAAAGGTCATGCATGGATCTTGACATATGCATAGTGACCTGGAAGTATGGGAAGCATTTTATATATCCTTTACCCCACTTGGAGCTTAGTCAAACCTACAGAAAGACATGCAACGTAAGTAAGCCTACACCAGAGTTAAACAATTGCATAACTGGTTGATACTAACAGAGTTTACATCTACATTATGATATCTTAGCCAGTATTAGGGTTTGATGTTACCCTTGTATCTGAGCAATATCAACTTCAATTTTAAATTACCTAAACAGAAATAACAAGGAAACTCTTAGAAAAACAATTAGAACAATAAAGAACAATAAAGGAAATAATAGGAAAATAAAATAAAACCTTTTCAATATCTAGACATGATTACTGCTAAACTGAAAATAAAATAAAATATGAATCTATAATGTCCATAAACAGCAACAGTAATTCTCAAATTAAGTATCAGTTCCAAATTCTCTTTCATCGATCATGGTTGAGGCGGTGGAAGCGCTGAAGAATCTGGACGGAGATCTGGAAGATCTAACAGGACTGGGTTTTCAGGCTGGCCTGCTGAAGGAAGTGACTGGTCTTGAGATGGTTAGGCTGGTTCTGCGTATATCTTTCACATGGACCCAAAACTTATGGTCCAATAGTTTGCAAGGTGTAAAGATTATTGCCACAACCTTGGGGGATCTAACATCATTTGGATAGATCTTGAAGACGTACTTGTGGTGTATAAAGTGGGATCTTTCCATGTCTTTATTCTAGGCATACACCATCATAATCAGTCCATCAAGAGCCAGAGGCTGGCAAAGGAATAAGCAAAATAACTGTATGCCTGAATGATACATTGCTATATCTTAGTGGGCATAATCAGTGTGAATTGAATAGACATGAAAGACAGTGTGCAGTGTAAAATGGCAAATTAAATCTCAAGTTGGATCCTAGTTCAAAGAATTATATATCTAAATATATAATAGCTGACACTAACCTCCTTCTGCTCTATTTTCTTTTCACTTTTGTGACTTTCAATTGTCTGTTTATTTAACCTGCGGCAAAAGCATAGGGCTTTCCGCCAATTGGTAATTTATATTCTAGGTTCTGTTACTGGGACGCTCTTGAAGACGCGTGAGTATAAAGGTGTTTTCTATACGCATGATGCATGTTTCGTTTAAATAATTTTCCTTTGCACGTTTTGTTATATATATATTTAGATATATAATTCTTTGAACTAGGATCCAACTTGAGATTTAATTTGCCATTTTACACTGCACACCCCCCCCCATGTGGATTGCTTTTCCCTTATACCTGACTCCATTATGTCCACTCAGTCCTCTACTAGCCCCCTGGAAAGAGTTCTTAACTTTTTCCCCGCTGATAAAAAAGAACTTTCCCGTTTATGTCAGACCTGGCACACCGTTTGGTCCGCTAAAGACCCAGGACTAGAATGGCCAACAAAGGGTTCATTTGATCAGGGTAAGCTCCAAGCTTTGATCTGCTACAATGAATCCAACAAAACAGGAAAATCTAGGGATAAGCATTTAGCTGCTATTAATAAATTCATACTTATTGCACAAAACCAGCATGACAGAACCCTAGCGAGGTCTGATTGCGATCAAGCCCCTTGCCAAAAGGCAATAACACCTACGGCCCCTCCACCCTATGATGCTGCTACCGCTGCAGGTACTACCAAGCTCCTACCATGTGCAGTGGGATATACCCCAATACCCCCGGGATATTGTGATAAACCTCAGCTACAGATTTCTCAGGGATCTCAGACACAGACCCCCTCATCTCAAGGATCACAGACAGTGATACCCTCGCTGCCTGCGGTACATCCCGCTCCTATCAGATTTGACCCACCTACTACCGTACACATTGCCGGTGTAGTTGATCTATCTCTTCCCTCATCACAAAAAGACCCAATTCCAATATCTCAGGGGTCAGTACAAACCCAGACGCCCTTAACCCCTTCAACAATCCCAGTGGCCACAACCACCGCCCAATTGCCCACTATTACTGCTGCTCCAACGATGCAAGGCACTACCCAGACGCTAGCGCCACCCCCGCCTCATGTATATCGTACTATCGGAGGCCATGAGATTGAGATACCCCCACCCATTATTGAGCAATATCCTTGTGTCCCGAACCCATTGGTTCCGGTCACCGTCCAGCATCCTGCTATCAGTCAAATTGACGTAGCTGCCCAGACCTCCACCTACCCTAGTCTAAGATCAGGATTGACTTCGCACATGACCACCCAAACGACTACCTACCCACATATGGAGCACACAACTCAAACATTACCTCCACCACTACATTTTGACTCCCATGTCCAAACTGATCCCTTGCCCACTGAATCCCTACAGTACCCTATCCTGTCCCAATTACGACAGATGGGTTTCATTCCATGTAGTCCTGCTACACAAGCGCGGGCTATTTGTCAGGAACTCCATGATCGAGGTTTCCTTAAAGCACCCCCTGTTCCAGTGAACTCTTCTATGCCTATTCTAGAACCTGAGTGTTCTACTCCTCCTAGCTGGGATCAATTGGGTGCACGCCCCAAGAGTAAAATTCCCCAATTAGCGGAGGATCTAGCTCTTCTCCGCCGTCCTCTCATACTTCCAGCTAAACCAGGTACTGGGGATCTACCAAAAGTGGTATCTTCCCCATTAGAAGAAGCATGGGAAGTTTTAAAACAACAACTTCCAATTAAAACAGGTTTTATACGTGTTCTGTATATGTGACCAAGGTGTGGTATTTTCTGAGCTATATTTTTTGTGTAGAGCTTTGTAGCAGTCCAGCTTGATTTATTTTCACAACATGAGGTGTGGTCCAGGGTCTGGTGTAATTTTTTTTTTTTTTAGTTACATTTGTACCCCGCGCTTTCCCACTCATGGCAGGCTCGATGCGGCTTACATATTATATACAGGTACTTATTTGTACCTGGGGCAATGGAGGGTTAAGTGACTTGCCCAGAGTCACAAGGAGCTGCCTGTGCCTGCAGTGGGAATCGAACCCAGTTCCCCAGGACCAAAGTCCACCACTCTAACCACTGGGCCACTCAATGTGGCCGCGCAGGCTTCTGTGAGTCTGACGTCCTGCACGTACGTGCAGGACATCAGACTCACAGAAACAGAAGCCTGCGCAGCTGCAAGGGCTGGCTTCTACATGGAATGTTGCTAGTGGAATAGCAACATTAACATTCCATGTAGAATGTCAAATAGTAGCAACATTCCATCTAGAATCTCCAATAGTAGCAACATTCCATGTTGTTGTTACATTTGTACCCTGAACTTTCCCACTCATAGCAGGCTCAATGCGGCTTACATATTATATACAGGTACTTATTTGTACCTGGGGCAATGGAGAGTTAAGTGACTTGCCCAGAGTCACAAGGAGCTGCCTGTGCCAGCAGTGGGAATCGAACTCAGTTCCCCAGGACCAGGGTCCACCACCCATTTGCAGTGCTGTCTTTACATAGATTCTGAGGCTGATTGCATGAGGCGTGGCCAAGATGGCGACAGGTCTTTTTGGTCACTCTACACCTTAAAGACAGCTCTGCATGTGAGTAACAGCACCTTTTTTTACTGGAACAAAAGCATTGGGAATAGGTGATCAGGAAACTGTAATGGCTTTGAAACACATGATTCCTGTGTCTTTCACCAGCTCTGGCCAGTTTTCATTATAGGGCTTAATTGCTGAATATAACGTGGAGGGGCATAATCGAACGTCGCCGGCCAAATAGGTCGCCGGCGATCTATTGTGGCGGCGGCGCTACAGCTGGCCGGAACCGTATTATCGAAAAAGATGGCCGGCCATTTTTTTTTTCGATAATACGGTTTAGCCCGGCCAAATGGCTTGGATTTCGCCGGGTTTGAGATGGCCGGGTTTGTTTTTCAGCGATAATGGAAAAAACTACCGGCGATCTCCAACCCGGCGAAATCCAAGCCATTTGGTCGTGGGAGGAGCCAGGATTTGTAGCGCACTGGTCCCCCTGACATGCCAGGACACCAACTGGGCACCCTAGACATGTGGGTACAGTGGGTTTTGGAGGGCTCCCATTACCAGTACAAGTGTTACAGGTAGGGGGGGGATGGGTGTGGGTCCGCCTGCCTTAAGTGCACTGCGGTACCCACTAAAGGTGCTCCAGGGACAGGACTTGTTGCTGCTGTATAATCTTGGCACAGCAGTTGACACCTGAAGACTAATCTGTTTGAAAAAGTCCTTTATTTGAATAAGCACGTTTACGCACAGTTAACTGCAGATCAGAGGTTGTGCCCCACGGGCAAAGAGTCTTCCTGGTACTGAGATTAGCAGTAGGTCAGAGCTGACAGAATGCTGAACAATGCCCTCTTTCAGCCACATTCAAGGTAAGAACTAAGTTCTCTAACGTGGCTAACACATGAGTGGAGGAGTGGCCTAGTGGTTAGGGTGGTGGACTTTGGTCCTGGGGAACTGAGGAACTGAGTTCAATTCCCACTTCAGGCACAGGCAGCTACTTGTGACTCTGGGTAAGTCACTTAACCCTCCACTGCCGCATTGAGCCTGCCATGAGTGGGAAAGCACGGGGTACAAATGTAACTAAAAAAAAAGGATCTAAAAGTGGCTTACAAACATGGCCACTACCTCATGGACTAACGGAAGTAAAACAGGGCACACTCTGACCCAGTTAGCAAGGGGAAAAGCACCATGGGAGTAGAGCCCAGTACCCTACACCCACCACAATGCATTGCTGATGTGGCTCTGCAGTGCACCTAACAGAAAAGGTGTCACACTCACCCGAGAGCCACATCACAACCAGGGAAAGGCTGTCAGAGGATAGAACACATTCTGCTGTCATGGAGGTGGGTACAGCATTTGAGGCTCGCATACAGGCTGGCAAAAAAGGTTTTTAATTTTATTTTTTTAATGTGGGAGGGGGTTGGTGACCACTGGGGGAGTATGGGGAGATCATCCCCCATTCCCTCCGGTGGTCATCTGGTCAGTTGGGGCACCTTTTTGAGGCTTGGTCGTTAAAATAAAAGGACCAAGTAAATCCGGAAAAATACTGCTTATCGCCGGGTTTTTTTTTTCCATTATCGGCGAAAGCCGGCCATCTGGTAGCCACGCCCGCCCATGTCCCGCCTTCGCTTAGCTGGCGACACGCCCCTTTGAACTTTCGCCAGCGAGGCGACAGGAAAGCGGCGATGCTGTCAAAAACGCAGCTTTTGATTATACCGATTTCGCCGCTTTTCCGAGATCACCGGCCATCTCCCGATTTATGTCGGGAAATGGCTAGCGATCACTTTCGATTATAAGCTGGATAGTAACATAGTAGATGACGGCAGAAAAAGACCTGCACGGTCCATCCAGTCTGCCCAACAAGATAAACTCATATGTGCTACTTTTTGGGTATATCTTACCTTGATTTGTAGCTGTCATTTTCAGGGCACAGACCATATAAGTCTTCCCAGCACTATCCCCGCCTCCCAACCACCAGCCCTGCCTCCCACCACCGGCTCTGGCACAGACCGTATAAGTCTGCCCAGCGCTATCCCCGCCTCCCAACCACCAACCCCGCCTTCCTCCACCGGCTCTGCCACCCAATATGAGCTGACTTTTTATTTATTTCCAAAATGTATGGACCATACGATCTACCATTCTCAGTGATACATGTCATTACATACGTGATAATCTCCTTTCCCCATGCACACTCAGCCAAACAAAGAATAACCTTAGGTACCCTTTTACAAAGCAGCAGTAACACTAATCTGTGTTTACCAGTCGTGCGTAAAAATTAGAATTCACACATAAAAATTAGAATTACCACCCAGGGCACGTGGTAGCTGGGCAGTAGTTCTAATTTGATGTGCATTATACATGCATAGGTGCCTAATCCAGGGGCGTAGCCACGGGTGGGCCTGGATGGGCCTAGGCCCACCCAGTTTGGGTTCAGGCTCACCCAGCAGCGGAGCGGAGGGAGCAGGCAGCGCTGATCCTGCATCTGCCTCCTTCTCTCTGACGGCAGCGCTTCCCAGACGCTGCCTCCGCCGCCACGATCTACCTCCTCCCTCTGTCTCACTCAACAGCAGTGGTAGCATCGCGATTCAAACACGCTGCCTCCTGCTTCTAACCAGGAAGCGAGACGCTTCTGGGTTAGCAGCAGGAGGTAGCGTGTTTGAATCACTACCGCTGCTGTTGAGAGCGAGACAGAGGGAGGAGGTAGATTGTGGCGGCGGTAGGCAGCGTCTGGGAAGCGCTGCTGTCAGAGAGAGGGCGGGCAGGTGGAATGGGAGGGAAGGCTGCATGGGGGTGAAGGAGAATCGCTGGACACATGGATGGGAGCGGGGGGGGAGGGGAGAGAGGAGAGTCACGGGATGGATGGATGGAGGTGGGGGTCAGGGGAGAGAGGAGAATTGCTGGGGATGGATGGATGGATGGAGGTGGGGGCAAGGGAGAGAGGAGAATTTCTGGGGATGGATGGAGGTGGGGTCAGGGGAGAGAGGAGAATTGCTGGGGATGGATGGAGGTGGGGCAGGGGAGAGAGGAGAATTGCTGGGGACGATGGATGGATGGATGGAGGTGGGGGGCAAGGGAGAGAGGAGAATTTCTGGGGATGGATGGATGGAGGTGGGGGCAGGGGAGAGAGGAGAATTGCTGGGGATGGATGGATGGAGGTGGGGCAGGGGAGAGAGGAGAATTGCTGGGGATGATGGATGGATGGATGGAGGTGGGGGGCAAGGGAGAGAGGAGAATTTCTGGGGATGGATGGATGGAGGTGGGGGGCAGGGGAGAGAGGAGAATTGCTGGGGATGATGGATAGATGGAGGTGGGGGGCAGGGAAGAGAGGAGAATTGCTGGGAATGGATGGATGGAGGGGAGAGGAGAGTTGCTGGACATGGGTGGATGGAGGGGAGGGAAGAGGAGAGAGGAAGGTTGCTGGACATGGGTGAATGGAGGGGAGGGCAGGGGGAAGAGGAGGGTTGCTGGACATGGATGGATGGAGGGAAGGGCAGGAGAGAGGAGGCTGCTGGATATGGATGGAGGAGAGGGAAGGGAGAGAGAAGAAATGCTGGACATGGATGGAGGGAAGGGAAGAGTGAGGAAGGAGATGAGGGAAAAGGAAGAGAGGAGAAAATTGCACATGGATGAAGAAAATAGGCAGAAGCTGGATCCACTGGACAGTCAAGTCTGCGGAGGACCCAGAGCAAGAAATGAAGAAGAAAGGCGGAAAGTAAAGAAATAAATGGAAAGGAAGCCCTGGAAACGGAGTAAAGAGGACAGATAGCAGCAGAATCAGATACTGGGCCAGTATGATCAGAAAAACAAAGTCACCAGACAGCAAAGGTAGAAAAAAATCATTTTATTTTCATTATAATGATTGGAACATGTCCACTTTGAGAATCAGGTGCTCAACATTAAAAGTTTATATTTATTTACTTATTTATGGCATTTTATCCCACATTAAACATGAATTAGATTGGAACCTGGTTTCATTTAATGGTTTTTTTCCTGGATAGAGTAATGCATTGCCTCCCCCACCCCCCAGGCTTTTCCCCGGCTATAGCCAGCTCTGCAATTTTGAGTGGGGGGGGGCGCAGAGGTGGACCGGGGAGAGAGCCTGTTGTTAAACATTTACCAGCACACCACTGTCTAGTGCCCACCCATCCAACCTGTTGGCCCACCCAAAAATTGACTTCTGGCTACGCCACTGGCCTAATCGCCTTATTTATTTATTACATTTGTACCCCGCGCTTTCCCACATCTAGCAGGTTCAATGCGGCTTACTTAGTAAATAGAATTACAGAGTCTTGTGAAAATTACAAACTGTAATAGACATAATAATAGTGTGGTTTTTAGAATAAATGAATTGGATAAGGGAAGGCAAACAAAGATAGGATAGGCAAGAGGAATATGGATTGGGTGGGGTATGGTAGGAAAGAATGGAGAAGAAAAGGCTGGGGGATGAGTATAAGGAGGTGGGGAGAAGGGGTCTAGGGTGTAATCAATGTCGGAGTCATTATCAGTGTCAGACCAAAGTTAAGTGGGTGGGTTGATAAGATTAAGTTGGGTTGTTAGTAAAAGGCCTTAGTAAAAGGGCCCCCTAGCATGCCCTAAATACGAGCACACAATAAAAACACTAGTGCACCGTAATAAAAGACCCCCTAAATAAACATCAACATTTCTTTTTTTGGCGCAGGGGGATAGCTAGAGGCAGAGAGTGGCGTGTTCTGCACTAACCAATTAGTTCAGCTACATTCAGTGGTGTGCTGGAGCAGGCTCGCAAGAGCCGGTTGTTAAGTTTTTAAGAATTTTGGGAGCCGGTTGTTAAAGTAGGGCCTTCCATGGCTACTTTAACAACTGGCTCCCAAAATGTGGGCTTGGGCCCCCTGCTGAATTCTCTTTTACTTTGCTGGTGGGGATGCTGAGCCCTGCCAGCCAAGTAAATAGACTGCTGCTGCTCCCCGCTCCATGTTTCCAGCTCTGGGCAGCAGGCTGGGACTTCTCGAGCATGTGAGAGAAGTTCCAGCATGCTGCTCAGAGCAAGACCTTGGGAGTGGTGGCAGTCCATTTATTGGCTGCCAGCAAAGGTATGCCTAGCGTGCCCGCACGAAGGGAGGGAGGAGAGAGAGGCAAGTGTTCCTTCCCCCCGGCCACCCCTGGCCCTTCCAACTGCAGAGCTGGCTACGTCCGGAGAAACAGCCTGTTGTTAAAAGTTTACCAGCACACCCCTGGCTACATTGCCGTACACTAACCAATTAGCACGTGGGCCTTTACCACCTACATAATGGCCACACGTTACTGGCACAATAAATGATTGGTCATTAATAATAAAAAAAGAATTCATCCATTTTACCCCAACAGTAAAAATGGCCTTAGCATTTGGGAAACACCCACGTAAGGATGCACTTAATTTACTGCTGTTTGGTAAAAGGCAAACTGAAATGTTCTTAGACTCAGCTGATACCACTGATCCACGAATCCTTCCTATATCAAGAATACTTCCAGTTCCAAATCTTTTATTTATTTCCTACAGTGGTACAGTTTCTCCAATATCTGTGAAACTATATTAGCAATTCAAATAGCTCAGATAGGAACAGCGGTCAATCCGAAACTCTCAGACTCACACAAGTCCATTTTGTAAAATTCAGCAGAACACAGGGTCCTGTTTACTAAGGTGCACTGGCGTTTTTAGCACATGCTAAAAATGAGCACACGCTAACCATGTACACACCAATAGGAATATTATGGGCATCTACATGGTTAGTGCTCGCTAATGCTTAGCGTGTGCTGAAAATGCTAACACGCCTGTACTGCAGCTTAGTAAATGGGTCCCACTGTCTCTACTTGCCTTCATTTGTTTTTCTCACTTTAAGAATATTCTTACACTCACGGCATTAGCCCATTATCTACTCATTTGACCTTTCCTCAAAATAATAATGCACACACACACACACCAACTGCTTCCAAAGTACAATTCAGCTCCTAATCCCTGTCATACTTTCCATTACCTTCCCAGGATACTGGACGTTTGGCCACAGGTCTCTGTCCCAGCCCGTCTATGTCAGCACTCGTGCATGCACAAAATATCTGGCCACTCTCCCCTTCGATGCGCATGAGCTCCAGCTTTCAGATTTGTGACCCAGACCTGGTCTGGCTTCATTACCGGTTCCTCTTCTCCAGCCATGGCACTGCTCAACTCAAGTGCGCACTAACTAGCACTCAGATCTGGGTTCTGCCAGCAACACTCTCCAGCTCCGGAGCCTGAACAACCACCCATTCTTCTAAAATAAAATCCAGACCCACTGAGTCCAACACAACCAACTGCCCTCCAGCAAGTAAACAAAAACATATATATTTTAACCATAGGTTTACACTTGGGTTTTCCCGCTCATTTTCATCTGTGTATTTGTAATCTCATATTCCTTACTAGGTGATGGTCTGCCTGTGTAGTTGAGGTGAGGAACTCTGTTAACATGTAGATTCTGTGTAGGAGTCTCTAATAATCCATCTTGTTCTCTTTTTCCCAATCAGAAAACATAACTACTACTACTACTACTTAACATTTCTAGAGCGCTACTAGGGTTATGCAGCACTGTACAGATTAACAAAAAAGGACAGTCCCTGCTCCAAGGAGCTTACAATCTAATGGGCGAAATGTCATGTTGGGGCAGTCTAGATTTCCTGAATAGAGGTACGGTGGTTAGGTGCCGAAGGCGACATTGAAGAGGTGGGCTTTGAGCAAGGCTTTGAAGATGGGCAGGGAGGGGGCCTGGCGTATGGGCTCAGGGAGTTTATTCCAGGCATGGGGTGAGGCGAGGCAGAAAGGGCGGAGCCTTGAGTTGGCGGTGGTGGAGAAGGGTACTGAAAGGAGGGATTTGTCTTGAGAATGGAAATTACGGGTAGGAATGTAAGGGGAGATGAGGGTAGAGATGTAGGGAGGGGCTGTAGCTCGAGTGCATTTGTAGGTTAAAAGGAGAAGCTTAAACTGTATGCGCTACCTGATCGGAAGCCAGTGAAGTGACTTGAGGAGAGGGGTGATATGAGTGTACCGGTCCAGGCGGAAGATTAGACGTGCAGCAGAGTTCTGAACGGACTGAAGGGGGGATAGATGGCAAAGTGGGAGGCCAGTGAGGAGTAGGTTGCAGTAGTCAAGGCGAGAGGTAATGAGAGAGTGGATGAGAGTTCGGGTGGTGTGCTCAGAGAGGAAAGGGCGAATTTTGCTGATGTTATAGAGGAAGAATATATTAGTATTCTAGACTATTTAATTACAAAGGAATATAAGAATTGCCATAAGTACCTAAGTATTGCCAAACTGGGACAGACGGAAGGTCCATCAAGCCCAGCACACTGTTTCCAACAGTGGCCAATTCACGTCACAAATACCTGGCAAGATCCCGAAAAAGTTCAATACATTTTATGCCGCTTATCCCAAAAATAAGCAGTGGATTTTCCCAAGTCAATTTAGTACATAAGTACATCCTATATAATAAAAGCACCTCCAACATTCTGAAGCTGACTGTGTGGCAGTGTAGGGTTCATAAGTCTGTAGTTCAGTGTTTCATTGGCTCTCACTGTCCCCGCCCTCACGTTGAGGAAACGGAATGCTGCACAGTTGCCAAGCAAACAAACACGACGTCACAGGAACGAAGAACCAATCAGACAGAACGGAACTTGGAGGAGGGAAGTGGAGTGGGTTGAATCTCTAACAAACCATCATATACAGGGAGGTACGAACATCAGTGGAGGCAAGTGCACAGAACGGAAGGGAAGACTAACTTTTAATCGCTTTGTCACTCACACACATCACACACACACACACACACACATCACACACACTCAATCACTCTGTGTATCTCTCTCTTACACTGTCTGTAAAACACACTGTCACTCTCAGTCTCTCACATGGGCAACTGTATGTTGCATTCTCACGAGTAAGGAGCTCTTCTGATGTGATTGTTAAACTGACTGAAGGGCCTGAACAAGGAAAACTTTTACCACATTGTAACACAGTTTACACAAAAAATATTGTATATAAAGAAATCTTACACATGTAAACAACAATTATATTCAGAATACAACCGTGGAAACATTAATGGCAGGAACTCATTACATTGCTAGCGCCCGTTTCATTGTGTTAAGAAACAGGCCTTTTTTACTAGTAAGTACATAATAATGGTCTATGGACTTTTCCTTTAGGAAGCCATCCAAACCTTTTTTAAACTCTGCTAAAACTAACTGGTTTTACTACATTCTCTGGCAACAAATTCCAGAGTTTAATTACACACCAAGTGAAGAAATATTTTCTCCAATTTCTTTGTTTATTTATTCAGTTATTCAAAATATTACAAGAAACTTCTTGTATAGAAAGTATCATCAAATACATATAAAAAGTTAACTTGAAAAAACAGGAAAAGTAAAATAATTCACTTTTTCATAAGAAATTGATACTCAAGTCCATAAATCGGGAATCCAATATCATAGTAGATGACGGCAGAAAAAGACCTGCACGGTCCATCCAGTCTGCCCAACAAGATAAACTCATATGTGCTAGTTTTTGTGTATACCTTATCTTGATTTGTACCTGTCTTTTTCAGGGCACAGACCGTATAAGTCCGCCCAGTACTATCCCCACCTCCCAACCACCAGCCCCACCTCCCACCACCGGCTCTGGCACAGACAGTATAAGTCCGCCCAGCACTATCCCCGCCTCCCACCCACCAGCCCCAGCACAGACCGTATAAGTCTGCCCAGCACTAGCCCCGCCTCCCAACCAATATGTAGGAAAACAAATGGAGAAACAGCAAGAAAAAATAAACATTGGGTATCACATTTCACTAAGTGGAGTTGCCTTATTTCTTTATCGCTTATCCATTTTTGCTGAGGCTATAAGTGTCGATACATGAGCAGGTTCCATAAATACATATTTTCCCCCCCAAGTCTTACTATGCATTTGTAGGGGTATCTTAAAAAAAAGGTGCCCCATTTCTTATGAAACTAATAATTTTCTTTTCACCGACCCCATGAAACTTCAAGAATTTGTAATTGCTAAAGAAAGTTTGAGAAATCCCTCTGGGGCAGTTAACCAGAATAATGCTGCTGTTTGATTGTAAAGTTGGTTAACCTCTGTTCTAAAATTTAAGATGATATTGTGTTTAAGTTAATTTCTGATTCTTGGATCTCACTGGTAGTGGTCTATGAAAATGAGAACATTTTCTTGTATGTTAATTTTTTTTTTTTTTTTAATGATTTAATTTCCTATAATTGCTCTTATTGCGTTCCTTTGTGAATGTTATAAATTAAAACTAATAAAGAAATTAAAAAAAAGAAAAAAAAAAAGGTGCCCCCCCCAGATGCAAAATTTCAGGCTTAAGGACTAAGAATTGTTTCCTCCGCCGTCTGGTCTCCTTAGAGACATCAGGAAACAAAAGGATTTTAAAACCTAAAAAAGACTTTTCTTTATTACGGAAGAACATGCGGAAAATCCAATTCTTATCTGGCAATAGTGCAACTGTCGCCACCAAAGTAGCGGCTGATGCAAGTTCAGAGTCAGTAGTCTCAAGCAAAAGAGAAATGTCTATCGGCTTTTCAGTTGTCCGATTCAGGTCTTTCCCAGGGATATAATAAGCCAAGGAAAAAGGTGGAAAGTTCTGTTCAGGTATATTCAAAGTTTCACACATATAGCGTTTTAACATCTCAAGAGGGGCTACATTTTGTATTCTAGGAAAGTTAACAAATCTCAGATTATGGTTTTTAGTATAATTATCACCTAAACTAAATTAGGAATTTTTTCAAACTCATATAGCAATATAATAAACACACAAAATGTTTGAAAATATCAAATGCCAAATGAGTGAGTCTCCCTCTGTGCAAGGAATTTAAAATTATAATTCCTATTGTTTTACTGACTTAACAAAGGACCTCAAATCTCCTACGCTCTTGAATTTAGGGGGAGGTGCCTTGGATTGATTTTTTGATTTACAACTACGAGGGTCAGATTTGGGTTCATTATTATAAATTTGCGATTTAGTCTAAGTGGGTGGCCTCACTGTGCTATATAGACAGTGAGTTTTTTTAGATCATTCGGTTTTCTCACGTTAAGGTGAGTTTTTTACGTCTGGTCTGTTTTTCTTCTGTTTCTTCTCCCACCGGGACCTGTGATAGTAATTGACTCCTTATAAAGATGGGGTTAAGATTTATACTTGCAGACTAAAGTTTGCAGTAGTTTCCCCAGTAGGAGATTTGAGGTCCTTTGTTAAGTCAGTAAAACAATAGGAATTATAATTTTAAATTCCTTGCACAGAGGGAGACTCACTCATTTGGCATTTGATATTTTCAAACATTTTGTGTGTTTAGTATAATTATCAAACATTTCAGTTTTCATCCTAAGACTGGTCAGATCTTTTATCATCATAGATTGTGTTGTTTCAAAATTCAAAACCTTTTGATCTAATTTTTCCTCCAATTTTCCAAGTTTATCATCTAAAACTTTAATCTCCTCTTCTTTTTCTTGTAAATCAGTTTCCAAAGTTTTTATTTTTGGTAACATCTCATGACTTTGTTTCAGGAAAAATTGTCCCAAGTTAGATACCAAATCCCATAAAGTATCTAGAGTCACTTCTTTTGGGTTTTCTACTAACGCTTTAGGTATTTCTAACCTTATAGAAGACTGTTCAAAGATCACACTCTGTCCCTCAGCTCCTCTCCCCTCACTCAGTGGCGTTTCCATGGACAAACTGCCCTCCATTCCTTGCTCCGATGTTAACAGAGCTTCCTCTCGATGTTCTTCTGGGCCCTCAACACCTTCCGGAGTGGATCCTGTCGATCCAAGGAGGAAGGAACTCGCGCCAATCGGCTGGGGAGGTGGTGAGCGCATAGCGGGGCTTAGAGTAACATCAAGGCCAACGGAAGCCGAATTCTCCAGATCGCCGGCGTTCCCAGCTGGCAGCATTCCACTATCACAAACAGCTCCCGGCGGTCTCAAGAACTGGTCAATAGGACCAGGCAATGAAGGGGGTAGAGGGGAAGCTCTAGCCACTACTCTCCCTCGATGTTTCAGCATTATCTCTACAATGGTAAGATCGAGACCCGCAGCATCTTAGTGAGATGCAGCCATCTTGGATTCCCCCTTCTCCAATTTCTTTTAAATGTACTACTTTGTAGCTTCATTGCATGCCCCCTAGTCCTAGTACTTTTGGAAAGAGTAAACAAGCGTTCCACTCCACTCATTATTTTTAGACCTCTATCATATCTACCCTCGGCCATCTTTTCTCCAAGCTGAAGAGCACTAGCCGCTTTAGCCTTTCCTCATAGGGAAGTCATCTCGTCCCCTTTATCATTTTCGTTTTCCTTCTCTGTACCTTTTGTAATTCCACCATATGTTTTTTGAAGTGCGGTGACCAGAATTGCACACAGTATTCAAGGTGCAGTCTCACCATGGAGCGATACAAAGGCATTATAACATCCTTATTTTTTTTCCATTCCTTTCCTAATAATACCTAACATTCTATTTGCACACTGAGCAGAGGGTTTCAACGATGATGCCTAGATCTCTTTTCTGGTTGGTGACTCCTAATGTGGAACCTTGCATTATGTAGCTACTAGTAAAAGAGGCCCGTTTCCGACAGAAATGAAACGGGCGCTAGCAAGGTTTCACACCCCTCTTCCTCCCTCCCTCTCTCTCCTCCGAGTTCCAGCCCCCTCCCCTCCGAGTTAAATGCCCCCCTACCTCCCTCCCTCCCTCCCTCTCCGAGTTCCAGGCACCCCTCCCCTCCGAGTTCCAGGACCCCCCTCCCCTTCGAGTTCCAGGACCTCCCCTCCTCTCCAAGTTCCAGGACCCCTCCCCTCCCCCCTCCTCTCCGAGTTTAAGGACCCCTTTCCCTCCCCTTCCCTCTGAGTTCCACGCCCCTCCTCTCCTCCGAGTTCCAGAACCCCACGCTTCCTTCCCTCCCTCTCTCTCTCTCCCCTCTGAGTGCAAGCACGACCTGTCCTCCGGCAGCCCCTCACCTTCCTAAGTGCCGGCAGTAATTTAAAAATTCTTATCTCGGGGTCCGGTGTCAGCAGTGAAGTTGAGTGGCGCTTCAGACTGCCTTCCCATCTGTCTCAGCTCTGCCTCTGGTCCCGCCCTCAATTCCTGTTTCCAGAAGGGCGGGACCAGAGGCAGAGCTGAGACAGATGGGAAGGCAGTCTGAAGCACCGCTTGCCTTCACTGCTGACGCCAGACTCCGAGGTAAGAATTTTTAAATTACAGCTGGCACTTAGGAAGGCGAGGGGCTGCCGGAGGACAGGTCATGCTTGCACTCGGAGGGGAGAGAGAGAGAGGGAGGGAGGCGCGGGGGCGAGGAACTCGGAGGAGAGGGGGGGCGTGGAACTCGGAGGGAGGGAGGGGGCTGCAACTCAAAGGGGACGGGGGCATCCTGCAACTCGAAGGAGAGGAGGGCCTGGAACTCGGAGGGGAGGACAGGGAGAGAGGGAGGTAGGGGGCATGGAACTCAGAGGGGAAGGGGCTGGAACTCGGAGAGGGGGAGGAGGAGAGGGGGACCTAGAACTTGGAGGGAGGACGGGGAGGAGGGAGGGGGCGATTCTCTAATCACCTCCAACGTTCTGTGGCTGGCTGGTGCTGGCTTCCCTTCCCTCTCACTGATCCGCCCTCTGACGTCATCGCCAGGGCGGACCAATGGGAAGTGTGTTACGAACCTAGGCATCCAGACGGAGGGGCAAATTATTATATAGGATAGGTCGGGTTCTTCTTTCCCACAAGCATCAATTTACACTTGCTCACATTAAACGTCTTCTGCCATTTCGATGCCCAGTCTCCCAGTCTTGTAAAGTCTTCTTGTAGTTTTTCACAATGCTCTTGCGATTTAACAACTTTGAATAACTTTGTGTCATCAGCAAATTTAATTACCTCACTATTTACTCCCATCTCTAGATCATATTGGGTCAGACTAAATGTCCATCTAGCCCAGTATTCTGTTTCTAGCATTGACCAATTCGGGTCACAAGTACCTGTCAGGATTCCATGCCATTTACCATCAGGAAGAAGCAGTAGCTTTTCCCACATGTTCCTTAATAACAGGTTACAGACTTTTCCTCCAGGAATTTGTTCAAACCTTTCTTTAAACCAGGGCTGACTTTTCATAGGTAGAGCTGGTGTAGTTTCAGTTGTCAGAATTAGTGCTGGCATGATATAGTGAACTTCTGAGAGTTCGTTGGTATGTTTTTCTGCTATCTGAGGACCTTTTATTTGAAATATGAGTTGTGAGAGGCAACGTCAGGAAGGATATATGAAATAGTAGCTGTTATTTCACTTCCAGTCCTTTTGACACCAGAGTAAATAAGGCATTTTCTAGATTTGACTGTAGAGGGACAAGGCACACCTGGCAGGTCTAGACATAGAAACTGAGCAGAAAAACATGGGTCACCCTGGGAAGGAGAAGTTGCTGGGGGCAAGCTCAGGCAATTTGAAAGTACTGCAGCAAGACAAAGCAATGGGGTGGGAATTGTGAATCATCCCACCCTGAGGGAGCCCTTGTTCTGCTGCTGGAGTGGAGAAGTAGCTTAATAGTTACCACAGTGGCCTGAGAACTGGGGAGGAACTGGGTTTGATTCCCAATGCAATTCCTAGTGACCTTCGGCAAGTCACTTGAGGAGCGTTTTACTAAGGGTTTGTGCACACTAATGGATATTACTGTTTGCTAAGTAACCCATTTACGCCAACTAAAACCTGGTGTAAACTTCCACGCCTAACTTAAGCATGGATCTGGCATATTCTATAATAGGAATGCCCACATCCCGTCATGCCCCTCCCATGGCCACACCCCCTTTTGAGATCTGCGCATTAGAATATACATACACCACTTTACAGAATTCACTTAGAAAGTTGTACGTGTAAATTCTAATTAGTACCAATCAGTGCAGACAATTGATTGATATTAGCCAATTATAAGCACCGATTGGCTAGTTAATCAATTAAGTCACGCGTGTAGTTTGGCCTCACTGTCAAATTTGCGTGTGCAACTTTAGTTGTCATATATAGAATCCAGGCCTAAGTTAGTTTTGTGCAGACTGATGACCACCAGCTCTTCAAGAAATCCTTAAGGACATTTTTATTCCAGAAAGCTTACCCCACTGCCAACACCAAGTCCTAACCTTCCTCACATCGACTGTACCCGCATGACCACCGACTGTACCTACCTCATGTACCCTTGTACCAGCCTCGTGATGCACCCTGGTCTTATCCTCATGTTCTTACCCCTCCCTTTGATTCCTTGAATCTGTACCCTCCCAGAATTGTATCCTTTTGTAATTTTGTAAGCCACATTGAGCCCGCTGTTGTGGGATAATGCGGGGTATAAATGTAGCTAAATAAATAAATAAATACAAACTAGCGATTGCTCACACTACTGCATTTATGCACAAAAGTGGACATTTATATGTGTGGATCAAAGTGTTCTATAAATTTAAGTGTTATAGAATGAGGGGTCTATTCGCTCAAGTAATCTTGTTTGATCAAACTGTACGATATACACACAGAAAAATTGAAGTGGCTACATGTCATAGTGGATGTTCCCAGGGACAGACAATGGGCAAATCGGAGCCAGGATGGAAACTTATGCATTATTCACACTTTTACACGGACAGAACTATGCATGCCTTGGAGCGGTGTAAATTATACACCTGCTTTCTCTAAGGTTTATAAAGGCAACATATCCATTTATGTGTCTTGATAGCCTGGGTGCCCTGTCATAAAATTACCCCCATTACTCACAGCAACAGTCCCTGTAAGTAAATCTGAGCCCAGCAAAAGAAACTGCAGGCAAATGAGCAGACTTCATCATTCAAGCTTTTTATTCTGACAATAATTGAACAGCTCTCTGTATACATATGTTTAAAGTTTTATCTGAACTTTAATCTGTTGGGGTTTTCTTCAGTTGTGTAAGTTTCACTGCATCAGAAAACACCTCATTTGCACAATACAAACAGGATTCAAATATGGTCATTTTTTCAGATCAAACACATTAATGGTATACAGTACACAGCAGTGATCAATGTACAGCCACAACATCAGGATTTGCCTTTACAGCTCTAATGAGCTGCTGAAATGGAGCAGATGGTAATACAGATGTTAATGATGTTCCTGGATTTTCCACATACTGTATGTTCCATAAGTGAGATCCATGTCAGAAAAAGGTGAAATTCCATGCATTCCCTTGTGCCAGAGCTGAAAAGGCAGGCATCTATCTATATCATAGTTAATCTGCAAAGACAAATCAGAGACTATCAAGTAACTGTATTCACATTCCAGTTTCTCTCCTGTCTTCTTAATACTCCCTTTTGATGGTCTCAGAGTTCCCAGAACACACAAGACTGGAATCTTTGGAGGCTGTGATGCTTTTATGGATCTGTGACAAAACAGTGGGCCTGTAAAACTGTATTATTTCTTGAAGTGTATTTTTCTAGTTTGGTCAGTAGGAGGTGCATGTTTATGTTTAAATCTGTTAGAGAGACCTGACTGTTCCCGCTTTAGTTAACACAGGTAAGAGGTAACCTGCAGTGAAGTGGCCAGCTATTTTTAAAACTTGTTGTTCTGGGCTCTGATTGACCCAGGAGCTCAAAATTAATCTAGGATACACTGGCTTTTTCTACAGTCTCAGCATGGAAGTAGAGAGAGAAAGACCTCTTTACTCAGACCCTGTAAACAGTTATATTTGATTACCTGTGAGCTGCTACATTTCCTATATTTCCTAGGCACTATTCAGGTAGTGAACAAATGTTTAGATAGTTCTATAATTGATCCATATTCAGTTACCCGTTACTATGTGCTGTTTTTGTTCCATCTGTTTTTATGGTTCACTGTTCAATATTTTTCGTGACAATAAACATTTTTAATTTATTGCCTCTGCTTGTCTGGACTGACTAAGGATCTTAGTGGTTTGTGTGTTGGGTCTATGGGTGCTTTCTAGGAACTGTGGGACCACTGGGAGTGTGGCCCAGTAACCTAGGAATCACTAGGGATAATTTGAGAGCGGGAAACTCGCCCAGAGGTGGTTGGGACCAGTCGGTGGGAGGAGGGTGATAGTGTAGAGCAGGGTGATAGTGTAGAGCACAAGCGGCAGGTGCAGGCGGACCTGAGCTGTGCTGGGGATAGACCTTCTAAGTGGCCGCAGGGTAGCCTCAGGCAAGTGGCTATGCATTTTCTAACAGGATCATGTCAAGATGACCTGTTTGAGCTTTTCAAACCACACAGAGATCTTAAGTAGATGTGACCACACCACACAGCACACATATACAAGACAATTAAGAATGTGACAGATTTACTGGAAAAAAAAAAATCTAATGTTCTAGAAGCTTCAGCAAAAATTGCACAATCCAGAGCCAAATTTTAACTGTCCTTTATAACTCAGGATATTTGTACCCCTAATATTTAGGAACTCAGTATCCCATAAAATCAATCAATAACAATAATAATGCTGATATCTTAGTTTGTGGCCCAGCATGAACGCCCACAGATGGGACAACACTTGTCAGCTCCTTTGCATTCAAAGTCTTTGCCGCATTCAGTCTGAAGAGGCAACGCGCACTTGGCGTTTACCATTGGGCACTCACCAGGTTTATCTGGGCGGGGGGAGGGGGGGGGGAGAAAGTCACATCATTAAAAGCCTCTTTCTGTGTGGCTGTGTAGTTCTCAAATCCTTGACAACAACCAACCAACACAGACGTTTAGGAACAAGTTTACGAAAAAGCATAAGGTTTTAGCACTTAACACAGATTAACAACCAAAAGGAACAGGCCTCACTGCAAAGGCAATGTAGTAACTATTGAACGTATGTCCAGCCTTCCCCCTGCAGCTTCTACGCAGACAGGCTCCCTAGCACACTTTCCCCTGGGTTCTATTTATGGAGTCCAAATTTGGGAGCTGAAATTTCAGCCTAGATTAAAGATTCACGCACAAATAGTTAAACTATCCATTAGCTAGCAATTAATTGATGTTAACAACCAATTGTTGCAGTTAATTGCCAATAATTGGGATTTGCGCACAAAGTTTCCTGTGTGGTATTCTATAAAACCGGGTGCTTGAATCCCCTAGTGCACAACTCAGAAAGGACAATGGCCAGGACAAGGGCAGGGGCAATCTGAATAGTTGTCCACAGTTTTATAGAATGTGATCACTGTCACCGGTTATCAATACAGCAGTGAGATTTATCTCTATTTATATAGCTAAGCAATTAACAGTAGGAGGAATTTTTGGTGCTAATATCTGGATAGTGCCACGGAAAATCCACAGCTAGGGGGATGCATGGCCAGTGTTAGAGATGCAGAGGCCCAGGGCAGAAACTGAGGAGGGGACTTCCCAAAGCCTACTTCAGGCTGTGCTTCCTTCAGTTTAAAGCAGGCTTGGGGCCTACTGTGGCATGGGAGCCAGGGCAACTGTCCTGCTGCCACTCTCATAAAGCTGGTTCCACATTTAGGGACAGATTCAGTAAACAGGACTCAAGAATCAGCACTGATAGAAATCAGCACTGAGCACTAATCTCTACAGCTCCAGGATGAGAACGCTTTATAGAGTAACTAGTAAAAAAAGACCCATTTCTCAAACAAATGAAATGGGCGCTAGCAAGGTTATCATGTAATGACAATTATGTTTTTAAGGGAACCGTTAAGAGAGAGAGTGTGTGAGACAGAGAGAGTGTGTGTGTGTGAGAGAGAGAGTGTGTGAGACAGAGAGAGTGTGTGTGTGTGTGTGAGAGAGAGACTGTGTGCGAGTGTGTGTATGTGTGAGAGAGAGAGTGTGTGTGTGTGTGTGTGAGAGAGAGAGAGAGAGAGTGTGTGTGTGTGTGTGTGTGTGTGAGAGAGAGTGTGTGTGTGTGTGTGTGAGAGAGAGAGAGACTGTGTGCGAGTGTGTGTGTATGTGAGAGAGAGAGAGTGTGTGTGTGTGTGTGTGTGAGAGAGAGAGAGAGAGTGTGTGTGTGTGTGTGTGTGTGTGTGTGAGAGAGAGAGACTGTGTGCGAGTGTGTGTGTGAGAGAGAGAGTGTGTGTGTGTGAGAGAGAGTGAGAGAGAGTGTTTATGTGTGAGAGTGTATGTGTGAGAGAGAGAGAGTGTGTGTGTGTGTGTATGTGTGTGTGAGAGAGAGAGTGTGTGAGAGAGAGAGTGTTTGAGAGAGTGTTTATGTGTGTGAGAGAGAGTGTGTGTGTGTGAGAGAGAGAGTGTGTGTGTGAGTGAGAGAGAGAGAGAGTGTTTGTGTGTGCCTCATACAGTAGCTGACAGCAGGAACAGACCATGCTGACACCATCAAAGCTTTGCCCTCAGTATCTCTATTATGGGAACAGCTCTGTTTGCTTGTTCAACTTCAGAAACCGAAATCTACTTCCCCTTCCCTTTTCTTAAACCCTGAAAGCTGGCTGATGTTAGCCTCTTAAAGATGTTAGGAACCCAGGCAGCCAGATGGAGGTGCAAATTATTATATAGGATATAGGATTATTAAATAGGATGTGCTCAACTTTGGGTAAGTAAAAAACACTCTGGGGACAAAATAACTAACCAATGCTGAAGGGTAACGTCATACAGCAAACAAAAAAGAACCAACAGCCCAAACAAACAATTTCACGTCCATATCAAAAATGAATTAAAAACAAATTTTTGAAAACATTTTTTACATGTTCATTGATAACTGAAGAGCCTAAATGATTGGCACACCCTTGCTCCTCCCTTGGCCACGCCCCTTTTGAAATAGGCATTATGGGATTTAGGCCCTTGGTTGTTATAGATTTTATTATGTAATCTGCTCTGAGGGGCCCTTTTACTAAACTGCGGTAAAAAGAGGCCTGCGGTAGTGCAAGTGCGTGTTTTTGGCACGCACCGTGCCGTTTTTTTTACTTAGGCTGGGTAAAAGGGCATTTTTTAATGCAGGCAGTAAATGGCCGTGCGCTAGAATGAAAGGTAGTGCGTGGCTATTTATTGCCTAAGCCCTTACCGTCACTTGTTGAATTAGTGGTAAGGGCTCATGCGCTACCTGCACTATAACCACACAGCATGCACCAATATGGCTGTCCTGACGATTACCACCAGGAACAGCCCTGCCAACTTTCAATTTGGCGTGTGTAACCTGCACATAAGCCCTACCATGTTTTAGTAAACGGGCCCCTGAAAGTTTTTACTCTAGGGTGGTATATCAAATTTTAATAAACCTAAATAAAGCGCAGGCAGATGAGCACACAAATCCTAATTGATGCCAATTAACATCAATAATTAACATCAATTGATTGATAGTTAAAGGTTCATTAACCAATTAGTTTGCATATGCATCTTAAATCCACATCCAGATTTGGAGTGGAGAAGTGGCCTAGTGGTTAGAGCACCAGTCTTGCAATCCAGAGGTGGCCAAATCCCACTGCTGCTCCTTGTGATCTTGGGAAGTCACTTAACCTTCCATTGTCTCAGGTACAAGCTTAGATCATGAGCCCTCCTGGGACAGAGAAATATCTAGTGTACCTGAATGTAACTCACCTTGAGCTGCTACTGAAAAAGGTGTGAGCAAAATCTAAATAAATAAAAAATTTGGGTGACCTTTATAGCATCTGGGAAATAATGTGCCAAAATGAAAAAGGTCTGTGCACGCTTAGTACACAGAACTGAACATTTTAGATACTTAAATCAGCTGCCTGCAAGCTGCCCCCTCCTCAATACACCTGGAGGGACTGTGAAAGCACAAACATGGGACTAAATCAGTAAATGGAACTGAAAGAATTGCGCAAAAAATCCGCATGTGGCGCTACTCTATTCACGTCATTTATAGAATAGTGTTTAGAGCTGACTTGTACGCTAAGCTTTGGGCATGAGGCTTTACACCAAGTGAATCCTGGCATATAAATTAGGCTAGAATCCCTGGTATTCACTAATACTTTGTGCTTATTTAGTGAACGCCCCTGACCCTCCCATGCCCTTCCCATAGCCACGCCCCCTTTGAGTTGTGCAATATAAGACTTATGGGCGGATCTTTAGAGAATATTGCCTAGCAAGGTGCATGTGTAGATCCAAAATACGGCCAATTAACGCTAATAATTGAATGCTAGCACCCAAACATTAGCGCTAATTGGCTCGTTACCCAATTTAGTTGCACACATTCTGCATTGGGAAATTTGTGCACCAGAGGATGGGGTGTGTTTCCAAATCTTCATGTGTGCTTCTCCATCCCCAGGAAAATTCTACCCACACAAGAAGCAGAGGGAAATTTCTGCAGGTTCCTTGTACCTGGGACTGCTTTTGAAAGTGAAAGTAAATGTGTAACTTTCCCTTGGAGAACTGTGATAACCACAGGTAAAAAGTACCCAGGAGCTTTCAACCAGAGCGAGCAGCTTGAAATCATCCCTTGTTTGTTTCAGTCTTTGCTATGGCTGGATCTACAGCATTAAACTCTTACCAAAAATTGCTGCTTTGCATTGCATTTTACACATGTAAGAACAACACTTTTCATATGTTGCGCATTCGACGTCATAAGTACAGTCAGGAGGGTATGATAGTAAGCATCGCATGAAGTCATCAGGGCAAAACCCAGGATGGTCTGTAAAGGAGAAAAATCCCACTGAAAACATGAACTTGCCTCTGAAACTAGAAAGCATTGCAAAGTCTGAAACGGGGCACATCATTGGACTGGTTCTATCCTGGAACCGCTTGATTCCACTCAGCAGATAAGCCCTAGCATTTGCTTTGAACTGTAAGCACCGATGAGTAGTTTTATATGGGCAAATATTATGGAACCTTTCTGACCAAACATCAGTTGATGGACGCTAAAGGCTCCTTTTATAAAGTCGCGCCAGCAAGTTTGGTGTGGCATACGTGACAAAGCCCATTTTGTTCCTATGTGCTTCGTTGTGGCAGTACAACTTTGTAAAAGGAGCCCTCAATTCATATATTGCACTGTTTGGATCAGAGATCGATGATATAATTTAATTTGCTGTTGTTATGAGACCATGAGCTACAAATGTAGCTGCTTTGGGAGTTTTAGCAGCGGTAGTTGAGCTATAATGAACAATTAATTACTGAAGATCTCGCTTCCTATTTAAATAATAGCAAAAATAGAAAAAATTGATTATAAAGGTCATGTAGAGGGGCATAATGATAGGGACGCCCAAGTTTTGCTGAGGACGTCCTCGCAAAACGTCCCGGTGGAGGAGCGGGGAAACCCGTATTTTCAAAACAAGATGGGCGACCATCTTTCATTTCGATAATACGGTCGTGGATGCCCAAATCTTGTCGTCCCTACAGATGGTCATCCCTTGACTTGGCCATTTCTGATTTTCGGCGATAATGGAAACTAAGGACTCCCATCTCAGAAACAACCAAATCCAAGCTCTTTGGTCGTGGAAGGATCCAGCATTCGTAGTGCACTGGTCCCCCTGACATGCCAGGACACAAACCGGGCACCCTAGGGGGCACTGCAGTGGACTTCATAAATTGCTCCCAGGTACATAGCTCCCTTACCTTGTGTGCTGAGCCCCCCAAACCTCCCCCAAAACCCACTACCCACAACTGTACACCACTACCATAGCCCTTACAGGTGAAGGGGGGCATCTCGTTGTGGATACAGTGGGTTTGTGGTGGGTTTTGGAGGGCTCACATTTACCACCACAAGTGCAACAGGTGGGGGGGATGGGCCTGGGTCCGCCTGCCTGAAGTGAACTGCACCCACTAAAACTGCTCCAGGGACCTACTGTACATATGCTGCGATGGGCCTGAGTATGACATTTGAGGCTGGCACAGAATATTTTTAAAGATTTTTTTTGAGGGTGGGAGGGGGTTAGTGACCACGGGGGGAGTAAGGGGAGGTCATCCCCGACTCTCTCTGGTGGTCATCTGGTCAGTTCGGGCAACTTTTTGTGCCTTGGTCGTAAGAAAAACAGGACCAGGTAAAGTCATCCAAATGTTCATCAGGGAAGCCCTCTTTTTGCATTATGGGTCGAGGACACCCATGTGTTAGGCACGCCCAAGTCCTGCCTTTGCTACGCCTCTGACACACCCCTGGGAACTTTGGTCGTCCCCGCAACGGAAAGCAGTTGGGGACGCCCAAAATCGACTTTCGATTATACCGATTTGGGCGACCCTGTGAGAAGGACGCCCATCTTCTGATTTGTGTCGGAAGATGGGCGTCCTTCTCTTTCTAAAATAAGCCTGTTAGTACCTTAGGGGGTTCTTTTACTAAAGCTAAGCTCAAGTTATCTGCAGCAGGGCTCATTTTATTTCTGTGGGCCCCGCTGATCATAACTCAAGCTAAGCGTTAGTAAAAGATCCCCTTAGTTAGTCTGGTCTTTTTACGTAGGGGAGTTTGGTTGTTGGGTACTGAATTATTCTACCTCTTCAAAATATATGAATTGTTGGCAGAAATGCAAACAACCATAAACTGTGATTTATTTATTTCTTAATGATTTACCATACCGCTTTAAACTGAGTAGCAGACTAAAACAAATTATGAAAATAAATACAACGATTGGTAGGTAAGACTCTGACACAGAGCTAACTTTCAAACCAAAAATAAAACAAACAGGCAGAACTTGGTGTATCAAACCTTGAAGTCTCAGCACCAGAACTATGGTGGATAAGTTTGTTGAAAAAGCCAGGTCTTAACTGCCAATTTAAGCTTCCAAATGGTTTATGTGCAGGGATGTGTCTTTCACTAAGTAACCTGTCAAAAACAGTGGCTTAGCTACAGGTTTGGCTTGGGTGTTCACAGGCCCACCCATTCTTGACATATGGTTTCTAAATATTGACACATCTAGAATTGCAAGAAGTATAAACATCTTTTTATGGATACTTTTTTAATTCATAGGGTGTGCTTAGATATAGTATTTGAAGTTTTATAATTGTTATAAATGCTATGTATTAAGCATAATGGTGTTGGTATTTGTAAGGTGAACCAGCGGACATTTTATTTTGGGGAACCTAAAGAATACATACATACTCTTATAAAAGTGACCAATATGGAATGTGATTTTCCTTAGCTTATTGTAGTGTTAAGAAATAGAAATCATGATCCGTGTAGAAACATTATGCTCACCTACCCTTACTCACATCTCTCCTACTCCCCTCACTCTTGCCCATGCCCCTCCGACTCATCTACCCCTCCAATTGCTCATTTACCCTTGCTCATGCTTCTCCTACTCCCCTCATCCCTGCATTTCTACATTCTTATGTCTTTTATTACTCCGATAACACTCAACTTATTTCTCTCCACCAATACTTTGTAATCCCAATTACTATGTAAGCCGCATTGAACCTGCTTTGAGTGGGAAAGCGTGGGGTACAAATGTAATAAATAAAAGGTTTATTTGTATTAAGAGATGTTCTTTGTATTTGATATTTTAGCTGACTGGTTTGTTCGTTTTGTGATACAGATTATAGTTATTTAATTACTACTACTACTATTTAGCATTTCTATAGCGCTACAAGGCGTACGCAGCGCTGCACAAACATAGAAGAAAGACAGTCCCTGCTCAAAGAGCTTACAATCTAATAGACAAAAAAATAAAGTAAGCAAATCAAATCAATTAATGTGTACAGGAAGGAGGAGAGAAGGGTAGGTGGAGGCGAGTGGTTACAAGTGGTTACGAATCTTGCATGGAATCTTGTCACTCTTTACGATTCCAGAATCTTGCTGTTCTTTGGGGTTCTACATGGAATGTTGCTACTCTTTAAGATTCTGCATGGAATCTTGTCACTCTTTAGGATTCCAGAATCTTGCTATTCTTTGGGGTTCTACATGGAATGTTGATACTCCTTGAGATTACTACTACTACTATTTAGCATTTCTATAGCGCTACAAGGCGTACGCAGCGCTGCACAAACATAGAAGAAAGACAGTCCCTGCTCAAAGAGCTTACAATCTAATAGACAAAAAAATAAAGTAAGCAAATCAAATCAATTAATGTGTACAGGAAGGAGGAGAGGAGGGTAGGTGGAGTCGAGTGGTTACAAGTGGTTACGAGTCAAAAGCAATGTTAATTCCTTTGTATGATCTATTTCAAAGACTGATCAACCCCTGATGCGAAACGTGGCCACATGGGGGTTATGTGATCACATCCTATTGTATGAATACATTTGCATCTTTTTAATCAAGAGACCTTGTTTTTGTGGTTTATTTTTGTCCTGTGTGCACACTCTTTATTAGGTGTATTTTGGCATAAGGATCTGTAACATACAGGACTTCCCAAATCTGCCCTGATTACTCCTCAGCAGACAAAAGTGGAGGCTAAACAAGGACGAATCCAACACTCCAGACTCCGTTCCTTTTATCTTGCTGCACCATATGCCTGGAATAGACTTCCTGAGCCGGTAGGTCAAGCTCCATCTCTGGCCGTCTTCAAATCTAAGCTAAAAGCCCACCTTTTTGATGCTGCTTTTAACTCCTAACCCTTATTCACTTGTTCAGAACCCTTATTTTATCATCCTCACTTTAATATTCCCTTATCTCTTGTTTGTCCTGTTTGTCTGTCCTAATTAGATTGTAAGCTCTGTCGAGCAGGGACTGTCTGTTCATGTTCAACTGTACAGCTCTGCGTACGTCTAGTAGCGCTATAGAAATGATAAGTAGTAGTAGTAGTAGTAGTCTTTGGGATTCCGGAATCTTGCTATTATTTGGGTTCCGGAATCTTGCTACTGTTTGGGATTCCGGAATCTTGTTACCCTTTGTCCTTATCCCTTATTTGTCTTGTTTCTCTGTCTTGATTAGATTGTAAGCTCTGTCGAGCAGGGACTGTCTCTTCCAAGTGTACAGCGCTGCGTACGTCTAGTAGCGCTATAGAAATGATAAGTAGTAGTAGTAATCCAACAATATTTTTTTTCAGGATATTAGCAATGAATCTGCTTGAGATCAGTTTGCACTTACTGTCTCCAGTGTATGCAAGTTGATCTCATGTATAGTCATTCTCGATATCATGAGAACCTTATTAGCTGTGACATCAACAAGACAGATATAGGAAGCCCTGTGATAATTGCAGATATTATTTCTTTTCATTTGCTGGAACAGGGAAAGAAAACAGCTCAGCTCAGCAATTAGTAACACTCACAAGAAATCATTTTTAAACAAATGTTAAACACCAGCTTTCAAAAGAAATTTGATCCATCTACAAGCAACGTTCTGAAGCCTCTGAAGGAGACTTTCAGAGCTGAACGTCAAAAGTAAGAACTTGCCAAAATCTTGGAAATTCTGGTTTGCTGCAAAAACAATCTGCTTTTGAAAATGAAGGTCCACATTGCCCATAGTTCATGAAAGCAATTCGTTCTTTCATGAGTAAAATGTGATGCCTTCACCAGCCAGGTCTAACACAATTCTGTTTCTGAAAAGTATCTGCTATACTCACCTTTACTAGGAAACGATGCAGAGTCCAGCTCGGTGCAGAAGGCGAGAAGCACCGACAGGAAGACGATTGAACCGATGGTCTTCATTGTGTCTCTAGAGTCTGATCCTCGCCACTGCTCGAAGCCCACATTTAAACACTGACATAGGTGGAACCAGGGATGAGCTGACAGGCACTTCTATTTAATAATTTTATCTTCTGGTGTCTCTGCCCATCATTAACGAAGGAGCCACTTCTGACACCTCCCCTGTCATGCTATTTCTGCACACATTCTGGAGTCATTTAAGGATTAAGGTAGAATTAAACAAACACAATTCCTGAGTACCTGTGTTTCCAAATGAGGATATCTGTCTGTTAAGTGAGAAACTTGTGTCACTGGAGCTCAACACACAGAAGCTGCTTAAATTCTGCTGAAAGAGCAATGCATTTGTTCTTACTTCAGGGACTAGAAAGTTTGCATAATCTGGCTACTTACTTCAAATGACAGCTCATCGCTGTTAAACAAAATGAGGAGACCCCCCCCCCACTCACACAAAACTTCCTGTTTTTTCCATTTCCTGAGAAGAGAGTGCACTTTATTTAAAGAAGGTGCACTGTTTTGGATAAAGGATGCACTCTTTCTGAAACATTGCACAGTCCATTCCTGATAGTGAACCATCATTAGAACATAAGAATAGCCATACTGGATCAAACCAATGGTCCATCTAGCATAGAATCCTGGTTCCAACAGTGGCCAAGCCAGGTCACAATACCTGGCAGAAACCCATGTTACCAATCCCAGGGCAAGCAGTGGTTTCCCCCTGTGTCTACCTCAATAACAAACTATAAACGTTTTCTCCAGGAACTTGTCCAAACCTTTTTAAACCCAAGTATGCAAACCAGAGTGGAGGAGTAGCCTAATGGTTAATACAGCAGATGTTGATCCCAGAAAACTAGGTTCAATTCCCACTGCAGTTCCTTGTGACACTGGGCAAGTCACTTAACCCTCCATTGCACCAGGTTTAAAATAAGTACCTATATATCTCTATATATAAAAGGCACCACCAACGTTCTAAATGAAGCTTCCAGCCGAAAGTGTGAAGGGGGAGAGATATCCGTTTTCCCCATGAGTGTCTGCCCCACCCTCGCAGTGAAGAAAAACACAGCAAAGCACGAAATCAAATCTCTCTCTCTGTAACAGTGAAGGACTCAGAGGGGGAGGGGAGAGAGGGCAGAAGCCCTCACTATCTCTGTAACACAAACACAGCAGGAAACTTAACACTGAAGGACTCGACTCCGAGGGGGGAGGGGACAGACAGCACAGGGGAAGGGAGAGAGGGCAGAGGGCAGGGACACACACACTCCCACATGCACACAGAAGAAAACCTTGCTAGCCCCCATTTCATTTGCATCAGAAATGGGGCTTTTTTACTAGTACTATATAAACCACTTTGATTGTAACTACAGAAAAGCAGTATATCAAGTCCCTTTCCCCAAAGAACTTAAATATGCAGTGAGTGAAAAAAATATTTTCTCCAATTTGTTTTAAAAGTATTTCCATGCACCTTCCCTGAGTGTCCCCTAGTCTTTGGAAAAATTCGATTCACCTCTACTCGTTCTACACCGCTCAGGATTTTGTAGACCTCAATCCTATCTCCCCTCAGCTGTCTCTTTTCCAAGCTGAAGAGCCCTAAACCTTTTAGCATTTCCTTATATGAGAAGAGGTCCATCCCCTTTATCATTTTGGCCACTCTTCTTTCTAATTCCACTATATCTTTTTTGAGGTACAGTGACCAGAACGGAACGCAATACTCTAGGTGAGGTTGCACCATGGAGCGATACAGAGGCATTATAGTATTTTCAGTTTTATTCACCATCCCTTTCCTAATTCCTAGCATTCTGTTTGCTTTTTTGGCCAACACACGCTGAGAAGAAGGTTACAGTGTATTGTCTACAATGACACCTAAATCTTTTTCTTGGGTGCTGACCCCCAAGGTGGACCCTAGCATCGGGTAACTATGGTTTGGATTATTCTTTCCAAGGTGCATCACTTTGCATTTGTCGACATTAACTTTCATCTGCCATTTGGACGTCTCCCAGTTTCCTAAGGTCTTCCTGCAATTTTTCACAATCCGCATGTGTTTTGACAACTCTGAATAGTTTTGTACCATCAGCAAATGTATTCACCTCACTTGTCATTCCATTTTCCAGATCTTGTATAAATATGTTAAATAGCTCCAGTCCCAGTACAGATCCCTGTGGCACTCCACTATTCACCCACCTCCGTTGAGAGAAATGGCCATTTAACCCTATCCTCTGTTTTCCGTCCAATACCAATTCCTAATCCATTGCCTCCTATTCCATTCACTTGTAAGTACCGTTCATGTGCATGCTATCAGGAAAGGAGTGCCCCGTTGTTTCAGAAATAGGGCACCCTTTTTCCGAAGAGTGTGTATTCAATGACTTTGCTACTGAGACAAAGAAAAAAATGGCCAAAGAAAATGATTGAAACAAACATTCTCAGAAATGACACAGGGAACAACAGAAAATTAAATCTTCTGACGGCCCATCCATATTACTTTTTGCTTTGGCCAACCGATTAATCAGATGCTGCTTTCAACATTCCATGCTGAGTAATTAGATTCATATTTGGGCCACAGCTGACCATCATTGCTTTCCACTTTTCTCTCATATCTTCACTTATGGACCCAAGGTCAGTCCAAGTGCAGTGACAGCCTTCTGATCAATGGGCATGGATTACAGTTCTCACTGTGGTCAGGCTAGGTCAATCCGTCTATCCATCTGAGGTGCCATAACTTCTCCCAACCCCCCCATACCTTTTATAGTCTTGCATTTCTTTGCTGGCAGTGAGCACTAACTCATGCCTGCTGCTCCTGTCAGCCCGGAGCCTTCCCTCCAATGCAACGTCCTGTTTCCACATAGGTGGGACCGGGAGGTTGCATCGGAGGGAAGGCTCTAGGTGGCATGTGAAGCAGGTATGAGTTGCTGCTAACAAAAAAAAGGCTTTAAAAGGTACAAAGAGAAGGGGGGCAAAGTTGAGAGATACCTGGTCACCTGGGATGGGGATGGGGGCAGGACAGGAGGGAGAGATGCTGGGTGGAGCTCTCATGCCTATCCACTTTAGGCTCAAGCCCACCCAAAATTGGGTGTCTGGCTCACCCCTGCTCCTGGCAAAGCACTGTGACTGCAGCGACTGAGCTAGGGAAGGTAGTGAAAGTAAGAGATACAGTATATCCCAGGTGGTTTTGAGAGAAGGGCTTAAGGCACTATGAATTGCTTTTTTTTTTTTTTTTGAATTCTACTAGAGATTCCACTGCAACTTAGCCATCTGTTAAAGGACAATAGGAAAGAAAGAGGAGAAAAGGAAATGCTGGCTTTATGCCCTGACTCAGGGCATTATCTCTCCACACCTGACATCATTGCGGAAACCCAGGCCAAAGTATCGGCCTGCTTATCCGACATTGCTGCCTGGATGTCCAACCGCCACCTGAAACTGAACATGGCCAAGACCAAACTTCTTGTCTTCCCACCCAAACCCACTTCTCCTCTACCTCCACTCTCTTTTTCGGTTGATAACACCCTCATCGTCCCCGTCTCATCTGCCCGCAACCTTGGTGTCATCTTCGACTCCTCCCTCTCCTTCTCTGCGCATATCCAGCAGATAGCCAAGACCTGTCGCTTCTTCCTCTATAACATCAGCAAAATTTGCCCCTTCCTGTCTGAGCACACCACCCGAACTCTCATCCACTCTCTCATTACCTCTCGCCTTGACTACTGCAACCTACTCCTCACTGGTCTCCCACTTAGCCACCTATCCCCCCTTCAGTCCATTCAGAATTCTGCTGCACGTCTTAGCTTCCGCCTGAACTGATACACTCATATCACTCCTCTCCTCAAGTCACTTCGTTGGCTTCCGATCAGGTACCGCATTCAATTCAAGCTTCTGCTACTAACCTACAAATGTACTCGATCTGCAGCCCCTCCTTACCTCTCAACCCTCATCTCCCCTTACGTTCCTACCCGTAACCTCCGCTCTCAAGACAAATCCCTCCTTTCAGTACCCTTCTCCACCACTGCCAACTCCAGGCTCCGCCCTTTCTGCCTCGCCTCACCGCACGCGTGGAACAAACTCCCCGAGCCCATACGCCAGGCCCCCTCCCTGCCAATCTTCAAATCTCTGCTTAAAGCCCACCTCTTCAATGTCGCCTTCGACACCTAACCTCTACACCTCTACCCAGGAAACCTAGACTGCCCCAACTTGACATTTCATTCTTTAGATTGTAAGCTCCTTTGAGCAGGGACCATCCTTCCTTGTTTATTTTGAACAGCGCTGTGTAACCCTAGTAGCGTTCTAGAAATGTTAAGTAGTAGTAGTAGTACTCCACTCATGATTCGTGCTCTTTCCTTACGTTCCATCTGTCCTCAACATCCTTCTGTCTGCTGAGTCCGTCAGTTAGACTGGAAGCTCCATGTAGCAGAAATTGTTCCCCTTTATATATATATCTGTAAAACACTGCATACAATTTGATCATTGTATTGTAGTATGTGCCAAAACCAGCTGGGTTTAAGCTAGAATCCCAAGGGAGTTGGTGTAAACAGTCATGTTAAAAGTATAATAAATTTTTTTTGAAAAGAAAAACTAAATAGTGCCTTTTTTTTAACAAAAAAGAGGGGAAGGTGTGTGTGTGTGTTTTTGTTTTTTAAACCCCCAAAGCTAAAGTACACATTTGACTGGGCCCTCAATTAGGGTCTATCCCTTAAAACAGTCTCCAAACAAAACCAACTGCAGATAAATCCATGTGAGCCCCTCCCCAGAGATAGGGGTGCACTAATAATTTAACTTCCACAGATATGCCTGAAAGTTCAGAGTACTCCATACTGTGTGGGTGGGGGTGGGGTCCCGGTTGGGATCCTCATTTTAAGGGTAAATCAGTGTGAAAGGGTGGTAGAGTCAGGAGTAATCTAATGAAATATATCTTTATAGAAAGGGGAGGTAAATGCAAGGAACAAAGTATCACAAACCATGTAAAATGAGTTTATCTTGTTGGGCAGACTGGATGGACCGTTCAGGTCTTTATCTGCCGTCATTTACTATGTTACTATACCTTCTCCAAACATGCACTGATCAGATCCAAATTTGGGGGGAAAGGTGAAGGAGAAACCTAGCATCTATCCTATGTAACTGACTTTGATCTAATAAAAGTGATGTCATTGTCAACAGGGTCCATCCATAAAGCATTAGAAATGCCAAGGTTTTCACTCCTTTCTATTTCTTAATATTAATCAGGAATCACAACTAATACATTAAACAGAAGCCAAACAGACTTTTATTTCATTAATTCATTCGGAGTCTATTTTGTTTTGTTTTTACCTTTTCTAGGACAGATTTAAGGCCAACCTGTAGAAACTGGCAATTCTTTCTGTTCCAGGCTTCTGCATCTCAGAGAGGGATGAAGTTTTGGGTTTTTTAAAGGGACTGCAGTAAGCAGGGCTTTTTTTTCCTGGGGGTACTAGCTCGACGGTACTGAGTACTGGCACCTATCCCATCACCTACTACAATTAACTCATGGTTTCCAAGTACTAATGAAAAAGACCACCCCAAATATCTACATAAAGAGTCCTTCCCCCCCCCCCCCCCCATGGGAAAAGCAGTGTCTTCATCCATTCCCCACAGCCCCATAGGGGAACATAGAGCAGAAGCATAGCCAAGTTGTGACGCCAGGGGGAGGGGAGAGGCACACGCATGTACTGTGTAGGTGTGATGGACTGCCTGAAAAATAGGTGCCATTGCTGTCCAAAGTCTGTTTGGGGGAGCGATCGCTCCCCTGGCACCCCACCTAGCTATGCCTCTGACATGGAGGTTCTACTGCGGGCACAGTCCGGCTTCGTGGAGCTTCCATTTGTTTGCACCTGTTCTATTTCTAATTCATGATCATTTATTTTGTACTTGATGAGGTTTCATACATGTTCTGCACATGTGACTAAGGTGTGGTATTTTCTGAGCTATGAGTTCTATTTAGAGCTTTGAAGCTGTCCAACTTGTTTTATTTTCGCAACAAGAGGTGTGCACCAGGGACTGCTGTATTGCAGTGTTGCTTTTATATAGACTCTGTTGCTGATTGCATGAGGCGTGGCCACTAAGGTGGCAGGTGTTTTGGGTCGCTCTGAGGCCCTTTTACAAAGGCGCGCTGAAAATTGGTGTGCGGTAGTTTGGGGGATTTCGGCATATGCAGAATCATTTTTCAGGGTGCCTGTAAAAAAGGCCTTTTCCTCCCAAAAATGGATGTACTACTACTACTACTACTTATCATTTCTAAAGCGCTACTAGACTGAACATGAAGAGACAGTCCCTGCTCGACAATCTAATTAGGACAGACAAACAGGACAAACAAGAAATAAGGGAATATGTGTGGGAAAATCAAAATTGCCACGCATCCATTTTGGTTCTCTGACCTTCCCGCCAGCCATAGACCTAGTGGTAAAGAATTTAGGTGGTAATGACCTACGCGCGTCAGATGCCATTTGATTGAAGAAGGCTGGCGGTGCAGTGTGGCATGGGAAGCCAGGGCAATTGTCTGGCTGCCACCCTCCTAATGCTGGCTCCAGAAAACATGCACTAATCTGTGCTTACCAGTCGTGCGTAAAAATTAGAATTCACACATAAAAATTAGAATTACCACCCAGGGCACATTTAGGGTCAGATTCAATACACGGCTATTGGGGACACACATGTCGAAGAAACTGCTTGCTCTGGGATTTGTACAATGGAACGTTGCTACTCTTTGGGGTTCTACATGGAATCTTGTCACTCTTTAGGATTCCAGAATCTTGCTATTCTTTGGGGCTCTACATGGAATGTTGCTGCTCTTTGGGGTTGTACATGGAACCTTGTCACTCTTTAGGATTCCAGAATCTTGATATTCTTTAGGGTTCTACGTGCAATGTTGCTACTCTTGGAGATTCTGCATGAAATGTTGTCACTCTTCAGGATTCCAGAATCTTGCTGCTCTTTGGGTTTCTACATGGAATCTTGTCACTCTTTAGGATTCCAGAATCTTGATATTCATTAGGGTTCTACGTGCAATGTTGCTACTCTTTGAAATTCTAATTGAAATGTTGTCACTCTTTAGGATTCCAGAATCTTGCTATTCTTTTGGGTTCTACATGGAATGTTGCCACGATTTCGGTTTCTGCCAGGTACTTGTGACCTGGCTTGGCCACTGTTTGGAAAACAGGATACTGGGCTAGATGGACCATTGGTCTGTGCCAGTATGAGCTCATTATCTCTGGCTTTCTTTCATATACACCCACCTCCTCCAGATCTCATACTCCCTGGCTCTACCTATTCTATTTCCACCAGTTCTTGTGCCACTGAATTTCTCTACCTCATGTTTTCACACAATCCCCTTCCCAAAATGGTTCTCATGTACTTCCTACTCTGTATTTCTCTCACACCCTCTAGTTCTGCAACCCAAGTCCTGGTCCTTTCACACCTGCAGTAAAACACATTGCAGCATGGACCTTGCCATACGGCCTATGTCTGCAACAGTGGCATAGCAATGGGGGCCTTGGGCCCCCTCTCGCTTTTTGCTCATGAACTGAACTTGTGCAAAGACTGCAGACACTGGCAGATGAAAAGGAGGAGAAAAAAAACACACAAAACTCCTGTATTTTATTCGCTGATGATAACATGCACCTATTCCATCACCTGCTATAACTAGCTCATGGTTTCCGAGTATTAATGAAAAAGACTACCACAAATATTTACATAGAGAGTCCTCCTCCCCCCCCCCCCCCCCCCATGGGAAAAGCAGTGTCTTCTTCTAATCCCTGCAGCCCCATAGAAGAACACGGAAATCTTCTTGGAGCGTCCAATTCACATTTGTTTGCACCTGGGGGAAGGTGGTGGAGAAACCTGGCATCTATCCTATGGAACTGACTTTGATCTAATTAAAGTGAGGTCATTGTCAACAGGGTCCATGCATAAAGCATTAGAAATGCCAAGGTTTTCACTCCTTTCCATTTCTTAATATTAATCAGAAATCACAACTAAATAAATTAACAGAAGCCAGACAAAGGGTTGCAGTAAGCAGGGCTTTTTTTCCCCAGGGGGTACTGGCTCGGCGGTACTGAGTACTGGCGCCTATTCCATCGCCTGCTATAATTAACTCACGGTTTCCAAGTATTAATGAAAAAGACTACCACAAATATTTGCATAGAGAGTCTTCCTCCCCCTCCCCCCATGGGAAAAGCAGCGTCTTCATCCAATCCCCACAGCCCCATGGGAGAACACAGAGGCCATATTGCAGGCAGAGCTTCCATTTCTTTGCACCTGATCTGTTTCTAATTTATGGTCATCTATTTTGTATTTGATGAGGTTTTATACGTGTTCTGTATATGTGACCAAGGTGTGGTATTTTCTGAGCTATATTTTTTGTGTAGAGCTTTGTAGCAGTCCAGCTTGATTTATTTTCACAACATGAGGTGTGGTCCAGGATCTGGTGTAATTTTTTTTTTTTAGTTACATTTGTACCCCACGCTTTCCCACTCATGGCAGGCTCGATGCGGCTTACATATTATATACAGGTACTTATTTGTACCTGGGGCAATGGAGGGTTAAGTGACTTGCCCAGAGTCACAAGGAGCTGCCTGTGCCTGCAGTGGGAATCGAACCCAGTTCCCCAGGACCAAAGTCCACCACTCTAACCACTGGGCCACTCAATGTGGCCGCGCAGGCTTCTGTGAGTCTGACGTCCTGCACATACGTGCAGGACATCAGACTCACAGAAACAGAAGCCTGCGCAGCTGCAAGGGCTGGCTTCTACATGGAATGTTGCTAGTGGAATAGCAACATTAACATTCCATGTAGAATGTCAAATAGTAGCAACAGAATCTCAATAGTAGCAACATTCCATCTAGAATCTCCAATAGTAGCAACATTCCATGTTGTTGTTACATTTGTACCCCGAACTTTCCCACTCATAGCAGGCTCAATGCGGCTTACATATTATATACAGGTACTTATTTGTACCTGGGGCAATGGAGAGTTAAGTGACTTGCCCAGAGTCACAAGGAGCTGCCTGTGCCAGCAGTGGGAATCGAACTCAGTTCACCAGGACCAGAGTCCACCACTCATTTGCAGTGCTGTCTTTACATAGATTCTGAGGCTGATTGCATGAGGCGTGGCCAAGATGGCGACAGGTCTTTTTGGTCACTCTACACCTTAAAGACAGCTCTGCATGTGAGTAACAGCACCTTTTTTTTACTGGAACAAAGCATTGGCAATAAGTGATCAGGAAACTGTAATGGCTTTGAAACACATGATTCCTGTGTCTTCACCAGCTCTGGCCAGTTTTCATTATAGGGCTTAATTGCTGAATATAACGTGGAGGGGCATAATCGAACGTCGCCGGCCAAATAGGTCGCCGGCGATCTATTGTGGCGGCGGCGCTACAGCTGGCCGGAACCGTATTATCGAAAAAGATGGCCAGCCATTTTTTTTCGATAATACGGTTTAGCCCAGCCAAATGGCTTGGATTTCGCCGGGTTTGAGATGGCCGGGTTTGTTTTTCAGCGATAATGAAAAAAAATACCGGCGATCTCCAACCCGGCGAAATCCAAGCCATTTGGTCGTGGGAGGAGCCAGCATTTGTAGCGCACTGGTCCCCCTGACATGCCAGGACACCAACTGGGCACCCTAGACATGTGGGTACAGTGGGTTTTGGAGGGCTCCCATTACCAGTACAAGTGTTACAGGTAGGGGGGGGGGATGGGTGTGGGTCCGCCTGCCTTAAGTGCACTGCGGTACCCACTAAAGGTGCTCCAGGGACAGGACTTGTTGCTGCTGTATAATCTTGGCACAGCAGTTGACACCTGAAGACTAATCTCTTTGAAAAAGTCCTTTATTTGAATAAGCACGTTTACTCACAGTTAACTGCAGATCACAGGTTGTGCCCCACGGGCAAAGAGTCTTCCTGGTACTGAGATTAGCAGTAGGTCAGAGCTGACAGAATGCTGAACAATGCCCTCTTTCAGCCACATTCAAGGTAAGAACTAAGTTCTCTAGCGTGGCTAACACATGAAAGGGATCTAAAAGTGGCTTACAAACATGGCCACTACCTCATGGGCTAACGGAAGTAAAACAGAGCACACTCTGACCCAGTTAGCAAGGGGAAAAGCACCATGGGAGTAGAGCCCAGTACCCTACACCCACCACAATGCATTGCTGATGTGACTCTGCAGTGCACCTAACAGAAAAGGTGTCACACTCACCCGAGAGCCACATCACAACCAAGGAAAGGCTGTCAGAGGATAGAACACATTCTGCTGTCATGGAGGTGGGTACAGCATTTGAGGCTCGCATACAGGCTGGCAAAAAAGGTTTTTAATTTTATTTTTTTAATGTGGGAGGGGGTTGGTGACTACTGGGGGAGTATGGGGAGGTCATCCCCCATTCCCTCCGGTGGTCATCTGGTCAGTTGGGGCACCTTTTTGAGGCTTGGTTGTGAAAATAAAAGGACCAAGTAAATCCGGCAAAATACCGCTTATCGCTGGGGTTTTTTTTTCTATTATCGGTGAAAGTCGGCCATCTGGTAGCCACGCCCGTCCATGTCCCGCCTTCGCTTAGCTGGCGACACGCCCCTTTGAACTTTCGCCGGCAAGGCGACAGGAAAGCGGCGATGCTGTCAAAAACGCAGCTTTTGATTATACCGATTTCGCCGCTTTTCCGAGATCGCCGGCCATCTCCTGATTTATGTTGGGAAATGGCCGGCGATCACTTTCGATTATAAGCTGGATAGTAACATAGTAGATGACGGCAGAAAAAGACCTGAACGGTCCATCCAGTCTGCCCAACAAGATAAACTCATATGTGCTACTTTTTGTGTATACCTTACCTTGATTTGTAGCTGTCATTTTCAGGGCACAGACCCTATAAGTCTGCCCAGCATTATCCCCGCCTCCCAACCACCAGCCCTGCCTCCCACCACCGGCTCTGGCACAGACCGTATAAGTCTGCCCAGCGCTATCCCCGCCTCCCAACCACCAACCCCGCCTCCCACCACCGGCTCTGCCACCCAATATGAGCTGACTTTTTATTTATTTCCAAAATATATGGACCACACAATCTACCATGCTCAGCGATACATGTCATTACATACGTGATAATCTCCTTTCCTCATGCACACTCAGCCAAACAAAGAATAACCTTAGGTACCCTTTTACAAAGCTGCAGTAACACTAATCTGTGTTTACCAGTCGTGCGTAAAAATTAGAATTCACACATAAAAATTAGAATTACCACCCAGGGCACGTGGTAGCTGGGCAGTAGTTCTAATTTGATGTGCGTTGTACATGCATAGGTGCCTAATTGCCTTATTTATTTATTACATTTGTACCCCGCGCTTTCCCACATCTAGCAGGTTCAATGCGGCTTACTTAGTAAATAGAATTACAGACTCTTGTGTGGTTTTAAGAATAAATGAATTGGATAAGGGAAGGTAAACCAAGATAGGATAGGCAAGAGGAATAGGGATTGGGTGGGGTATGGTACAGTGGCGTAGGAAGGGGGGGCGGTGGGGCGGTCAGCCCTGCGTGCACGTGCTGGGGGGGGTGTCGGCTCGCTGGTTCCCTGCTCTTTCTGCCCCGGAACAGGTTACTTCCTGTTCCGGGGCAGAGAAAGCAGGGAAGCAGCAGAGCCGATGCAGCTCCTGGTGACGTGCACTGGGGGCGGATCGGCCCTCCCGCCTGCCCCCCGCTGCTAGGTAGGCTGCGTTTTGGGGGGAGGGTGTGTTTCAGGGGGGGCGTGTGCTCCGGAGGGGGGGGCGCCATGCCTGCACCCGGGGGGGGGGGGTGCGCAGCGGTGACCCGCCCTGGGTGTCAGGCACCCTAGCTACGGCACTGGTATGGTAGGAAAGAATGGAGAAAAAAAGGCTGGGGGATGAGTATAAGGAGGTGGGGAGAAGGGATCTAGGGTGTAATCAATGTCGGAGTCATTATCAGTGTCAGACCAAAGTTAAGTGGGTGGGTTGATAAGATTAAGTTGGGTTGTTAGTAAAAGGCCTTAGTAAAAGGGCCCCCTAGCATGCCCTAAATACGAGCACACAATAAAAACTCTAGTGCACCGTAATAAAAGATCCCCTAAATAAACATCAACATTTCTTTTTTTGGCGCAGGGGGATAGCTAGAGGCAGAGAGTGGCGTGTTCTGCACTAACCAATTAGTTCAGCTACATTCAGTGGTGTGCAGAGCTGGTTACGTCCGGAGAAACAGCCTGTTGTTAAAAATTTACCAGCACACCCCTGGCTACATTGCCGTACACTAACCAATTAGCACGTGGGCCTTTACCACCTGCATAATGGCCACATGTTACTGGCACAATAAATGATTGGTCATTAATAATAAAAAAAGAATTCAGCCATTTTACCCCAACAGTAAAAATGGCCTTAGCATTTGGGAAACACCCACGTAAGGATGCACTTAATTTACTGCTGTTTGGTAAAAGGCAAACTGAAATGTTCTTAGACTCAGCTGATACCACTGATCCACGCATCCTTCCTATATCAAGAATACTTCCAGTTCCAAATCTTTTATTTATTTCCTACAGTGGTACAGTTTCTCCAATATCTGGGAAACTCTATTAGCAATTCAAATAGCTCAGATAGGAACAGCGGTCAATCCGAAACTCTCAGACTCACACAAGTCCATTTTGTAAAATTCAGCAGAACACAGGGTCCTGTTTACTAAGGTGCGCTGGCGTTTTTAGCACATGCTAAAAATGAGCACACGCTAACCATGTACAGACCAATAGGAATATTATGGGCATCTACATGGTTAGTGCTCGCTAATGCTTAGTGTGTGCTGAAAATGCTAACACGCCTGTACTGCAGCTTAGTAAATGGGTCCCACTGTCTCTACTTGCCTTCATTTGTTTTTCTCACTTTAAGAATATTCTTACTCTCATGGCATTAGCCCATTATCTACTCATTTGACCTTTCCTCAAAATAATAATGCACACACACACACACCAACTGCTTCCAAAGTACAATTCAGCTCCTAATCCCTGTCATACTTTCCATTACCTTCCCAGGATACTGGACTTTTGGCCACAGGTCTCTGTCCCAGCCCGTCTCTATGTTGTTATGGTATAAGCCAATCATCAGAATTAAATGTGTAGCATGATGTTGTGTTGGATCAGATACATATATATACACCAATATATTTGTGCAGCTTTTAAAAATATATATATTTGACACTGCAGCAGAACTGGCTTTCATTCCAAAAGCCCTCTTCCCTCTCCCTTTGGGGAATATTTAAAAGACATTTAAAAGACAAAGGTACTACTGACCTCACCTCCCCCTTTAACAAAAGACTCCTCAAGTAAGAGACTGCCTCAAGGCTAAATTGACTCTCTTCCTCTGATCAAAAAAGCCTGGCTGATCAACACAACAAATATAAAAGGTATCCAGTAGAGGCAAGGAGACAAGCAGGTGGGAAAGGTATGAAATACAGCTACTAAAAACAAAGGACACCTACTGGCCGCCCCAGACAAATCTTATCAGAATATCTATCACAGAGATTCAAGCAGGGGAAACCCTGCACTACAATAAACCATTTGTCAGTAAAATCCAGACAGCAAGTCTTGTGATGTCATAAGACATGAGACCAAGATACCACAATGCTTTGCAAATGCCCAAGGGTCGTGTGGAAACCAGGACAGAGATCCACATGGCATGTCTTCCTGCAGCTTGCAAGAGTATAAAAGATAGAAGCTGTTCCAGAAAAGCAGATGCTTCCCTTCAACTGCAACACAGATTCTTCTCTTCCTGGGACCTGTAGCCCACCTGCCTGCTATGAGGACCTCTTCTGCAAACATGTGCTTGCCTCATGCTGTTCATACTATGTAACAAGGACTTGTAAGTAACATAACTTTTGATCTAGACCTGCTACCTTGCCTTACTTAAGCACAAATTATCTGTAAAGATCTGTAAGTTAACCTACCTGTTACTTTGTTCTATTTTATGCACAAATTCTCTGTTCTAAGATCCTTTTAAAACCTACCTCTCGTGTGCAATTGTATATTAAATCAACCTTTTTGAAGCTAAAAATACGGTCTCTTTGTGTTCTGAGTATATGGTATCTTATATATATACTTAATTTATTTAATTTATTGCAATTATCACCTTTGGTGATTGGTGGAGAAATTAATATCCTAAAACTTATAAATACAGCACCTGCTCTTAAATTATAAACAGTAGCGAGTGCTCTAGAGCTCTTTCCCCCAAAATAAATGATTTCTTGTAACAATGTCAGCACTCGTGCATGCACAAAATATCTGGCCACTCTCCCCTTCGATGCGCATGAGCTCCAGCTTTCAGATTTGTGACCCAGACCTGGTCTGGCTTCATTACCGGTTCCTCTTCCCCAGCCAAGGCACTGCTCAACTCAAGTGCGCACTAACTAGCACTCAGATCTGGGTTCTGCCAGCAACACTCTCCAGCTCTGGAGCCTGAACAACCACCCATTCTTCTAAAATAAAATCCAGACCCACTGAGTCCAACACAACCAACTGCCCTCCAGCAGGTAAACAAAAATATATATATTTTAACCATAGGTTTACACTTGGGTTTTCCCTCTCATTTTCATCTGTGTATTTGTAATCTCATATTCCTTACTAGGTGATGGTCTGCCTGTGTAGTTGAGGTGAGGAACTCTGTTAACATGTAGATTCTGTGTAGGAGTCTCTAATAATCCATCTTGTTCTCTTTTTCCCAATCAGAAAACATAACTACTACTACTACTACTTAACATTTCTAGAGCGCTACTAGGGTTACGCAGCACAGTACAGATTAACAAAAAAGGACAGTCCCTGCTCCAAGGAGCTTACAATCTAATGGGCGAAATGTCATGTTGGGGCAGTCTAGATTTCCTGAATAGAGGTACGGTGGTTAGGTGCCGAAGGCGACATTGAAGAGGTGGGCTTTGAGCAAGGCTTTGAAGATGGGCAGGGAGGGGGCCTGGCGTATGGGCTCAGGGAGTTTATTCCAGGCATGGGGTGAGGCGAGGCAGAAAGGGCGGAGCCTTGAGTTGGCGGTGGTGGAGAAGGGTACTGAAAGGAGGGATTTGTCTTGAGAACGGAGGTTACGGGTAGGAATGTAAGGGGAGATGAGGGTAGAGATGTAGGGAGGGGCTGTAGCTCGAGTGCATTTGTAGGTTAAAAGGAGAAGCTTAAACTGTATGCGCTACCTGATCGGAAGCCAGTGAAGTGACTTGAGGAGAGGGGTGATATGAGTGTACCGGTCCAGGCGGAAGATAAAACGTGCAGCAGAGTTCTGAACGGACTGAAGGGGGGATAGATGGCTAAGTGGGAAGCCAGTGAGGAGTAGGTTGCAGTAGTCAAGGCGAGAGGTAATGAGAGAGTGGATGAGAGTTCGGATGGTGTGCTCAGAGAGGAAAGGGCGAATTTTGCTGATGTTATAGAGGAAGAATATATTAGTATTCTAGACTATTTAATTACAAAGGAATATAAGAATTGCCATAAGTACCTAAGTATTGCCAAACTGGGACAGACGGAAGGTCCATCAAGCCCAGCACACTGTTTCCAACAGTGGCCAATTCACGTCACAAATACCTGGCAAGATCCCGAAAAAGTTCAATACATTTTATGCCGCTTATCCCAAAAATAAGCAGTGGATTTTCCCAAGTCAATTTAGTACATAAGTACATCCTATATAATAAAAGCACCTCCAACATTCTGAAGCTGACTGTGTGGCAGTGTAGGGTTCATAAGTCTGTAGTTCAGTGTTTCATTGGCTCTCACTGTCCCCGCCCTCACGTCGAGGAAACGGAATGCTGCACAGTTGCCAAGCAAACAAACACGACGTCACAGGAACGAAGAACCAATCAGACAGAACGGAACTTGGAGGAGGGAAGTGGAGTGGGTTGAATCTCTAACAAACCGTCATATACAGGGAGGTACGAACATCAGTGGAGGCAAGTGCACAGAACGGAAGGGAAGACAAACATTTAATCACTTTGTCACTCACACACATCACACACGCACACACAGACACACACACACACACTCAATCACTCTGTGTATCTCTCTCTTACACTGTCTGTAAAACACACTGTCACTCTCAGTCTCTCACATGGGCAACTGTCTGTTGCATTCTCACGAGTAAGGAGCTCTTCTGATGTGATTGTTAAACTGATTGAAGGGCCTGAACAAGGAAAACATTTACCACATTGTAACACAGTTTACACAAAAAATATTGTATATAAAGAAATCTTACACATGTAAACAACAATTATATTCAGAATACAGCCGTGGAAACATTAATGGCAGGAACTCATTACATTGCTAGCGCCCGTTTCATTGCGTTAAGAAACGGGCCTTTTTTACTAGTAAGTACATAATAATGGTCTATGGACTTTTCCTTTAGGAAGCCATCCAAACCTTTTTTAAACTCTGCTAAAACTAACTGGTTTTACTACATTCTCTGGCAACAAATTCCAGAGTTTAATTACACACCGAGTGAAGAAATATTTTCTCCAATTTCTTTGTTTATTTATTCAGTTATTCAAAATATTACAAGAAACTTCTTGTATAGAAAGTATCATCAAATACATATAAAAAGTTAACTTGAAAAAACAGGAAAAGTAAAATAATTCACTTTTTCATAAGAAATTGATGCTCAAGTCCATAAATCGGGAATCCAATATCATAGTAGATGACAGCAGAAAAAGACCTGCACGGTCCATCCAGTCTGCCCAACAAGATAAACTCATATGTGCTAGTTTTTGTGTATACCTTACCTTGATTTGTACCTGTCTTTTTCAGGGCACAGACCGTATAAGTCCGCCCAGTACTATCCCCACCTCCCAACCACCAGCCCCACCTCCCACCACCGGCTCTGGCACAGACCGTATAAGTCCGCCCAGCACTATCCCCGCCTCCCACCCACCAGCCCCAGCACAGACCATATAAGTCTGCCCAGCACTAGCCCCGCCTCCCAACCAATATGTAGGAAAACAAATGGAGAAACAGCAAGAAAAAATAAACATTGGGTATCACATTTCACTAAGTGGAGTTGCCTTATTTCTTTATCGCTTATCCATTTTTGCTGAGGCTATAAGTGTCGATACATGAGCAGGTTCCATAAATACATATTTTTCCCCCCAAGTCTTACTATGCATTTGTAGGGGTATCTTAAAAAAAAAGGTGCCCCAGTTCTTATGAAACTAATAATTTTCTTTTCACCGACCCCATGAAACTTCAAGAATTTGTAATTGCTAAAGAAAGTTTGAGAAATCCCTCTGGGGCAGTTAACCAGAATAATGCTGCTGTTTGATTGTAAAGTTGGTTAACCTCTGTTCTAAAATTTAAGATGATATTGTGTTTAAGTTAATTTCTGATTCTTGGATCTCACTGGTAGTGGTCTATGAAAATGAGAACATTTTCTTGTATGTTAATTTTTTTTTTTTTTTTAATGATTTAATTTCCTATAATTTCTCTTATTGCGTTCCTTTGTGAATGTTATAAATTAAAACTAATAAAGAAATTTAAAAAAAAAAAGGTGCCCCCCACATGCAAAATTTCAGGCTTAAGGACTAAGAATTGTTTCCTCCGCCGTCTGGTCTCCTTAGAGACATCAGGAAACAAAAGGATTTTAAAACCTAAAAGAGGCTTTTCTTTATTACGGAACAACATGCGGAAAATCCAATTCTTATCTGGCAATAGTGCAACTGTCGCCACCAAAGTAGCGGCTGATGCAAGTTCAGAGTCAGTAGTCTCAAGCAAAAGAGAAATGTCTATCGGCTTTTCAGTTGTCCGATTCAGGTCTTTCCCAGGGATATAATAAGCCAAGGAAAAAGGTGGAAAGTTCTGTTCAGGTATATTCAAAGTTTCACACATATAGCGTTTTAACATCTCAAGAGGGGCTACATTTTGTATTCTAGGAAAGTTAACAAATCTCAGATTATGGTTTTTAGTATAATTATCACCTAAACTAAATTAGGAATTTTTTCAAACTCATATAGCAATATAATAAACACACAAAATGTTTGAAAATATCAAATGCCAAATGAGTGAGTCTCCCTCTGTGCAAAGAATTTAAAATTATAATTCCTATTGTTTTACTGACTTAACAAAGGACCTCAAATCTCCTACGCTCTTGAATTTAGGGGGAGGTGCCTTGGATTGATTTTTTGATTTACAACTACGAGGGTCAGATTTGGGTTCATTATTATAAATTTGCGATTTAGTCTAAGTGGGTGGCCTCACTGTGCTATATAGACAGTGAGTTTTTTTAGATCATTCGGTTTTCTCACGTTAAGGTGAGTTTTTTACGTCTGGTCTGTTTTCCTTCTGTTTCTTCTCCCACCGGGACCTGTGATAGTAATTGACTCCTTATAAAGATGGGGTTAAGATTTATACTTGCAGACTAAAGTTTGCAGTAGTTTCCCCAGTAGGAGATTTGAGGTCCTTTGTTAAGTCAGTAAAACAATAGGAATTATAATTTTAAATTCCTTGCACAGAGGGAGACTCACTCATTTGGCATTTGATATTTTCAAACATTTTGTGTGTTTAGTATAATTATCAAACATTTCAGTTTTCATCCTAAGACTGGTCAGATCTTTTATCATCATAGATTGTGTTGTTTCAAAATTCAAAACCTTTTGATCTAATTTTTCCTCCAATTTTCCAAGTTTATCATCTAAAACTTTAATCTCCTCTTCTTTTTCTTGTAAATCAGTTTCCAAAGTTTTTATTTTTGGTAACATCTCATGACTTTGTTTCAGGAAAAATTGTCCCAAGTTAGATACCAAATCCCATAAAGTATCTAGAGTCACTTCTTTTGGGTTTTCTACTAACGCTTTAGGTATTTCTAACCTTATAGAAGACTGTTCAAAGATCACACTGTCCCTCAGCTCCTCTCCCCTCACTCAGTGGCGTTTCCATGGACAAACTGCCCTCCATTCCTTGCTCCGATGTTAACAGAGCTTCCTCTCGACGTTCTTCTGGGCCCTCAACACCTTCCGGAGTGGATCCTGTCGATCCAAGGAGGAAGGAACTCGCGCCAATCGGCTGGGGAGGTGGTGAGCGCATAGCGGGGATTAGAGTAACATCAAGGCCAACGGAAGCCGAATTCTCCAGATCGCCGGCGTTCCCAGCTGGCAGCATTCCACTATCACAAACAGCTCCCGGCGGTCTCAAGAACTGGTCAATAGGACCAGGCAATGAAGGGGGTAGAGGGGAAGCTCTAGCCGCTACTCTCCCTCGATGTTTCGGCATTATCTCTACAATGGTAAGATCGAGACCCGCAGCATCTTAGTGAGATGCAGCCATCTTGGATTCCCCCTTCTCCAATTTCTTTTAAATGTACTACTTTGTAGCTTCATTGCATGCCCCCTAGTCCTAGTACTTTTGGAAAGAGTAAACAAGCGTTCCACTCCACTCATTATTTTTAGACCTCTATCATATCTACCCTCGGCCATCTTTTCTCCAAGCTGAAGAGCACTAGCCGCTTTAGCCTTTCCTCATAGGGAAGTCATCTCGTCCCCTTTATCATTTTCGTTTTCCTTCTCTGTACCTTTTGTAATTCCACCATATGTTTTTTGAAGTGCGGTGACCAGCACACAGTATTCAAGGTGCAGTCTCACCATGGAGCGATACAAAGGCATTATAATATCCTTATTTTTTTTCCATTCCTTTCCTAATAATACCTAACATTCTATTTGCACACTGAGCAGAGGGTTTCAACGATGATGCCTAGATCTCTTTTCTGGTCGGTGACTCCTAATGTGGAACCTTGCATTATGTAGCTACTAGTAAAATAGGCCCGTTTCCGACAGAAATGAAACGGGCGCTAGCAAGGTTTCACACCCCTCTTCCTCCCTCCCTCTCTCTCCTCCGAGTTCCAGCCCCCTCCCCTCCGAGTTCCATGCCCCCCTACCTCCCTCCCTCCCTCCCTCTCCTCCGAATTCCAGGCACCCCTCCCCTCCGAGTTCCAGGACCCCCCTCCCCTTCGAGTTCCAGGACCTCCCCTCCTCTCCAAGTTCCAGGACCCCTCCCCTCCCCCCTCCTCTCTGAGTTTAAGGACCCCTTTCCCTCCCCTTCCCTCTGAGTTCCACGCCCCTCCTCTCCTCCGAGTTCCAGAACCCCGCGCTTCCTTCCCTCCCTCTCTCTCTCTCCCCTCTGAGTGCAAGCACGACCTGTCCTCCGGCAGCCCCTCGCCTTCCTAAGTGCCGGCAGTAATTTAAAAATTCTTATCTCGGGGTCCGGTGTCAGCAGTGAAGTTGAGTGGCGCTTCAGACTGCCTTCCCATCTGTCTCAGCTCTGCCTCTGGTCCCGCCCTCAATTCCTGTTTCCAGAAGGGCGGGACCAGAGGCAGAGCTGAGACAGATGGGAAGGCAGTCTGAAGCACCGCTTGCCTTCACTGCTGACGCCAGACTCCGAGGTAAGAATTTTTAAATTACAGCTGGCACTTAGGAAGGCAAGGGGCTGCCGGAGGACAGGTCATGCTTGCACTCGGAGGGGAGAGAGAGAGAGGGAGGGAGGCGCGGGGGCGAGGAACTCGGAGGAGAGGGGGGGCGTGGAACTCGGAGGGAGGGAGGGGGCTGCAACTCAAAGGGGACGGGGGCATCCTGCAACTCGGAGGGGAAGGGGCTGGAACTCGGAGAGGGGGAGGAGGAGAGGGGGACCTAGAACTTGGAGGGAGGATGGGGAGGAGGGAGGGGGCGATTCTCTACTCACCTCCAACGTTCTGTGGCTGGCTGGTGCTGGCTTCCTTTCCCTCTCACTGATCCGCCCTCTGACATCATCGCCAGGGCGGACCAATGGGAAGTGTGTTACGAACCTAGGCATCCAGACGGAGGGGCAAATTATTATATAGGATAGGTCGGGTTCTTCTTTCCCACAAGCATCAATTTACACTTGCTCACATTAAACGTCTTCTGCCATTTCGATGCCCAGTCTCCCAGTCTTGTAAAGTCTTCTTGTAGTTTTTCACAATGCTCTTGCGATTTAACAACTTTGAATAACTTTGTGTCATCAGCAAATTTAATTACCTCACTATTTACTCCCATCTCTAGATCATATTGGGTCAGACTAAATGTCCATCTAGCCCAGTATTCTGTTTCTAGCATTGACCAATTCAGGTCACAAGTACCTGTCAGGATTCCATGCCGTTTACCATCAGGAAGAAGCAGTAGCTTTTCCCACATGTTCCTTAATAACAGGTTACAGACTTTTCCTCCAGGAATTTGTTCAAACCTTTCTTTAAACCAGTGCTGACTTTTCATAGGTAGAGCTGGTGTAGTTTCAGTTGTCAGAATTAGTGCTGGCATGATATAGTGAGCTTCTGAGAGTTTGTTGGTATGTTTTTCTGCTATCTGAGGACCTTTTATTTGAAATATGAGTTGTGAGAGGCAACGTCAGGAAGGATATATGAAATAGTAGCTGTTATTTCACCTCCAGTCCTTTTGACACAAGAGTAAATAAGGAATTTTCTAGATTTGACTGTAGTGGGACAAGGCACACCTGGCAGGTCTAGACATAGAAACTGAGCAGAAAAACATGGATCACCCTGGGAAGGAGAAGTTGCTGGGGGCAAGCTCAGGCAATTTGAAAGTACTGCAGCAAGACAAAGCAATGGGGTGGGAATTGTGAATCATCCCACCCTGAGGGAGCCCTTGTTCTGGTGCTGGAGTGGAGAAGTAGCTTAATAGTTACCACAGTGGCCTGAGAACTGGGGAGGAACTGGGTTTGATTCCCAATGCAATTCCTAGTGACCTTGGGCAAGTCACTTGAGGAGCGTTTTACTAAGGGTTTGTGCACACTAATGGATATTACTGTTTGCTAAGTAACCCATTTACGCCAACTAAAACCTGGTGTAAACTTCCACGCCTAACTTAAGCATGGATCTGGCATATTCTATAATAGGAATGCCCACATCCCGTCATGCCCCTCCCATGGCCACACCCCCTTTTGAGATCTGCGCATTAGAATATACATACACCACTTTACAGAATTCACTTAGAAAGTTGTACGTGTAAATTCTAATTAGTACCAATCAGTGCAGACAATTGATTGATATTAGCCAATTATAAGCACCGATTGGCTAGTTAATCAATTAAGTCACGCGTGTAGTTTGGCCTCACTGTCAAATTTGCGTGTGCAACTTTAGTTATCATATATAGAATCCAGGCCTAAGTTAGTTTTGTGCAGACTGATGACCACCAGCTCTTCAAGAAATCCTTAAGGACATTTTTATTCCAGAAAGCTTACCCCACTGCCAACACCAAGTCCTAACCTTCCTCACATCGACTGTACCCGCATGACCACCGACTGTACCTACCTCATGTACCCTTGTACCAGCCTCGTGATGCACCCTGGTCTTATCCTCATGTTCTTACCCCTCCCTTTGATTCCTTGAATCTGTACCCTCCCAGAATTGTATCCTTTTGTAATTTTGTAAGCCACATTGAGCCCGCTGTTGTGGGATAATGCGGGGTATAAATGTAGCTAAATAAATAAATAAATACAAACTAGTGATTGCTCACACTACTGCATTTATGCACAAAAGTGGACATTTATATGTGTGGATCAAAGTGTTCTATAAATTTAAGTGTTATAGAATGAGGGGTCTATTCGCTCAAGTAATCTTGTAAGTTTTCATCAAACTGTACGATATACACACAGAAAAATTGAAGTGGCTACATGTCATAGTGGATGTTCCCAGGGACAGACAATGGGCAAATCGGAGCCAGGATGGAAACTTATGCATTATTCACACTTTTACACGGACAGAACTATGCATGCCTTGGAGCGGTGTAAATTATACACCTGCTTTCTCTAAGGTTTATAAAGGCAACATATCCATTTATGTGTCTTGATAGCCTGGGTGCCCTGTCATAAAATTACCCCCATTACTCACAGCAACATCCCTGTAAGTAAATCTGAGCCCAGCAAAAGAAACTGCAGGCAAATGAGCAGACTTCATCGTTCAAGCTTTTTATTCTGACAATAATTGAACAGCTCTCTGTATACATATGTTTTAAGTTTTATCTGAACTTTAATCTGTTGGGGTTTTCTTCAGTTGTGTAAGTTTCACTGCATCAGAAAACACCTCATTTGCACAATACAAACAGGATTCAAATATGGTCATTTTTTCAGACCAAACACATTAATGGTATACAGTACACAGCAGTGATCAATTTACAGCCACAACATCAGGATTTGCCTTTACAGCTCTAATGAGCTGCTGAAATGGAGCAGATGGTAATACAGATGTTAATGATGTTCCTGGATTTTCCACATACTGTATGTTCCATAAGTGAGATCCATGTCAGAAAAAGGTGAAATTCCATGCATTCCCTTGTGCCAGAGCTGAAAAGGCAGGCATCTATCTATATCATAGTTAATCTGTAAAGACAAATCAGAGACTATCAAGTAACTGTATTCACATTCCCGTTTCTCTGTTTCTCTCCTGTCTTCTTAATACTCCCTTTTGATGGTCTCAGAGTTCCCAGAACACACAAAACTGGAATCTTTGGAGGCTGTGCTGCTTTTATGGATCTGTGACAAAACAGTGGGCCTGTAAAACTGTATTATTTCTTGAAGTGTATTTTTCTAGTTTGGTCAGTAGGAGGTGCATGTTTATGTTTAAATCTGTTAGAGAGACCTGACTGTTCCCTCTTTAGTTAACACAGATGAGAGGTAACCTGCAGTGAAGTGGCCAGCTATTTTTAAAACTTGTTGTTCTGGGCTCTGATTGACCCAGGAGCTCAAAATTAATCTAGGATACACTGGCTTTTTCTACAGTCTCAGCATGGAAGTAGAGAGAGAAAGACCTCTTTACTCAGACCCTGTGAACAGTTATATTTGATAACCTGTGAGCAGCTACATTTCCTATATTTCCTAGGCACTATTCAGGTAGTGAACAAATGTTTAGATAGTTCTATAATTGATCCATATTCAGTTACCCGTTACTATGTGCTGTTTTTGTTCCATCTGTTTTTATGGTTCACTGTTCAATATTTTTCGTGACAATAAACATTTTTAATTTATTGCCTCTGCTTGTCTGTACTGACTAAGGATCTTAGTGGTTTGTGTGTTGGGTCTATGGGTGCTTTCTAGGAACTGTGGGACCACTGGGAGTGTGGCCCAGTAACCTAGGAATCACTAGGGATAATTTGAGAGCGGGAGACTCGCCCAGAGGTGGTTGGGACCAGTCGGTGGGAGGAGGGTGATAGTGTAGAGCAGGGTGATACTGTAGAGCACAAGCGGCAGGTGCAGGCGGACCTGAGCTGTGCTGGGGATAGACCTTCTAAGTGGCCGCGGGGTAGGCTCAGGCAAGTGGCTATGCATTTTCTAACAGGATCATGTTAAGATGACCTGTTTGAGCTTTTCCAACCACACAGAGATCTTAAGTAGATCTGACCACACCACACAGCACACATATACAAGACAATTAAGAATGTGACAGATTTACTGGAAAAAAAAGCTGTTAAATCTAATGTTCTAGAAGCTTCAGCAAAAATTGCACAATCCAGAGCCAAATTTTAACTGTCCTTTATAACTCAGGATATTTGTACCCCTAATATTTAGGAACTCAGTATCCCATAAAATCAATCAATAACAATAATAATGCTGATATCTTAGTTTGTGGCCCAGCATGAACGCCCACAGATGGGACAACACTTGTCAGCTCCTTTGCATTCAAAGTCTTTGCCGCATTCAGTCTGAAGAGGCAACGCGCACTTGGCGTTTACCATTGGGCACTCACCAGGTTTATCTGGGCGGGGGGGGGGGGGGGGGGGGGGGAGAAAGTCACATCATTAAAAGCCTCTTTCTGTGTGGCTGTGTAGTTCTCAAATCCTTGACAACAACCAACCAACACAGACGTTTAGGAACAAGTTTACGAAAAGGATAAGGTT